>NW_005877536.1:0-8558 GCF_000147115.1 Myotis lucifugus
GAGGACTGTCTGTCTCTGTCCAATTTCTTTTCTTTATCCTGACAACTCTGTAACCACCTTGGTTTTCAGTCAAAATATCGACCCCACACTTGAATATAGGGAATTTGGTCGGGGTGACCGGGCCGGCCGTAGACAACATGGTGACCCGAAAAGCAGTGGTTAAATCATAAGTCCCTACGTCCGGCCATCCCACCTGGAAAGTGGGCCACTCCCTTTCACAGAATTTCTGCAAATCAAAACGCATTAACATTATGACCATATCCTTCAGCTCGCTTCTTGAAGTCCTGAAAATTGTTCAAAAAACACTGCAGCGGGGTGCACACAGAAGCAGACGACGACGACCCTTGACCCATTTTGACAAACACCAAGACAACAAACACCAGACAGACAAACCCGGTGCAGCCTACAGCCGCACGAACCAGGGACCCCGGCCACCGTCGTGGCCGCGGGTCAGGACCAGGAGTACCGCTGCGTCCAGCCCTCCGTATAGGTCCTTCCGTGGGACGTCCCAATTCCTGTTTAACGACCGGTCCTTACCTCTCTCGAGAGTCCAGGTGGCTCGGTTTCCGAATTGAAAGTTTTGGGTGGACTGGAGGCCTCCTTGGTAGTCGTTCTCCACAGGTGTGGGGTATCTCGCTGAGTGCCCGCGACAAGTGGGGGAGAGCCTCCTGCCTTGAATAGGGGGTCCCTCTCCTCCCTGCCGGGGGAGAGCCTCCAGCCCTAAATAAGGGGTCCCTCTCCTCCCTGCTGGGTATCTCACTGCGGGCCTCCAAATGTTATGGGTTGGCTCAACGAGATAGACCACCGACTCAGAATTTAAATTTAAAAGCCTTTTATTAAACTGGCCAGCTGACCACAGCACCTATCTCCCCCTCTGGGAGATTCGGAGCATGTGGCCCCGACCAAGTGTGCAGCAAGATCTTTTATTGCCAACTACACAGTGTTAGAAAAAAAAGAAAAAACCAACTACAAAGCGGTTCATTAGCCGTTCCTGGTACTGTCAGGGTAAAAAGTTTACATAAAATCTACGAGCAGGGTCATACCTGGCTGGGTTCAATCATAACACATTGCTTTTCTAGCGAGATAATTAGCAATTTTTCTCTCCCATGGTCCCTGCCCTTGACACAATCGGTAACTTTTTCCAGGCCGCAGTCCCTCCCCCCAACACATTCAGTAAGTTTCTCATGTTTCATTTCCTCCCCCAGCACATTCCCTACTGGTCTTATGCCCGAATCAAATCTTTGATTCAGCGCCCTCCTCTATGATATGAAATTGAAGAGGCATTTGGCAATGTAGGGGTCGAGCCGCTGGGGAAGAGTCTGGCATTTGATGTTGAAGAATTGGCCAGGGTCTCGGCCGCTGACATAGAGTCTTAGTCCCCAAGTCTTTCTCCTTCCCATTGGTTAGTCCACTAGGCGAGAGGCATGAGGAGGACGGGGTTAAAATTTCCAGTGCCTCTTTCCTGAGATTTTGATGGCAGTTGGAGTGGTCAGCACCACCTGGTTGGGTCCATCCCATCTAGGTTCCAGGCTGCTAGGGTCGTGGCGCTTCACCCAGACATGATTACCCAGAGAGAAGGCAGGCTGTGTTGGACTGGATTTCAGCACGTTCTCCTCTCGTACGGCGCTCACCACCCGTTGTGCCGACGTGGCATTGCTCTGCAAAGCCTGTAAGGACTTAAGCAAATTTTGGGTAGACAGCCAGGCAAGATCTTCCTTCCTTAGGTGGGGAAGGAGAGGTGGCGACCTGCCAAACATACGAGATGTACCTAGCTATGAGAGCAAAAGGAAGGAGACTTACCCAGTTTTCGCCAGTCTCTAATTTTAATTTAGTTAATGTTTTCTTTAAGGTTTGATTTATCCTCTCTATCTGTCTAGAACTCTGTGGTCTATAAACACAATGTAATTTCTAAGTAACTTTCAGGGCCTTAACTATGGATTGTGTAACTTTGGCAATAAATGCCGGGCCATCGTCGGACCCATGTATAGTGGTAGGCCAAACCGAGGGACAATTTCAGTGAGGAGTTTCCTAACTACTACCTGTGCTGTCTCTGCCTTGGTTGGGTATGCCTCAGGCCAGCCAGAGAAGGTATCAATGAAAACCAGCAGGTACTTATACCCTCCTTGTCCTCCTGGTCCTCCTGGTATCTCGGTGAAGTCCACTTCCCAGTGTTCTCCGGGGTTTTGACCTCGGAATCGCTGCCCTGGCGCAGCCACAACAGGGAGCCCTTGATTTATCTGGGCACATACTTGGCACCTTCTAGCCAAGTCTTGGGATATTTTCTGGAGTCTTGGTATGTAAAATTTTCTTCCTAGTAGTTCTGATAGCTTCATTCCCCCAGGTGGGTGCTCTGATGGGTCTGGGAAGCAATGGTCCGCCCTAGGGCTTCTGGCACTATAGGCCTCCTGTCTGGCAGAATTAGCCATCCAGCCTTTCCTTCCTGGGCCCCTAATTTCTCAGCTAGCCTCTGCTCCTCTGGCAGATGAGCAGGCTTCTCTGGGAGCCTTCACGCTGGCAGGGCTATGAAAACTTCTAGGGACCCTACTGGTCTTTTAGTCACTTCCTTGGCCCCTATGTGGCTGCTAGGAGGTTGAGTATCTCAGGAGCATTTTTAATGTCCTTTTCTCTTGAGGTTAGGAGACCTCTCTAAGGTGGCTCCCGTGTCCTCCTGTAAGGGCAGTGTGAGGAGATATATCCCTGCAGTCCCTGAGTAGGTCTGGCAGGATGAGTGCCGGGGCGCTCACCAGGGCTTCTTTTAATTCTGGTTGATTGTAGATCTCCTCTGTCCCCTCCTCATGTCACTACTGCCACCTCCGCATACCACATACCGGGTACCTTCCTCTATGATGCTGCTTCCGTCCATGTAGAGGGTTTCATCCGGATTCTGCAGGGGCTGGTCCACAAGGTCCTCACGGAGGGAAGTGAGGGTAGTCAGTGTCTCCTCGCAGTCATGCAAAGGGGCCTCTGCCTCCTCATCAGGGAGGAGTGTAGCAGGGTTTAAGGCAGCTGTTTTTATGAAGTTGAAATGTTCATTCTTTTTCCCTTTCCCCACCAGAGGGCCCGAGTGAGTGCTGGGTTCTACAAGGAAGTTCACCTTTTGGCTCTTTACTGTCAGGGTCATTCTGGGCTCCTGGGGGCCAGCTGAGCCCCAACAACTCTAATCCACCTCCTCCACCAGCATGGGAGGGAGTCAGTTCCCCGAACGTTCAGGGCACTCCCTTTTCCAATGTCCTTCCTTTCTGCAAAATGCATACTGATTTTTCCTAAGCCTGGGTCGGACTTCTTTTCTCCCGAGAGGCTTTCCTTTGTCCTTATTGTCTCTCCGGTCCCTTGGGCCTTTTTCCTCGTTTAGGGCCAGGAGGACCTTGGCCATTCAGGTGTTTAAACCTGCCGTCGGGACCTCCCGGTTGTCAAAAACCTTCTGGGCCACCTTAACTAATTTAGAGATTGATTTTTCCTCAAAGCTTTTTAATTTCTGCAATTTTTCCTAATATTTGGGGCCGACTGGGAAACAAATGCAATAATGACAGCCCTCTGATTTTCCAGGGCGTTAGGGTTAGGCCCCTGGACTGTCTCTGTCATTTTAGAGAGGTTTGTGGGTCTCCAAGCAGCAGCTTGGATGCCCCCTAATAGAGTCTGGTGATACTGATCGAAAGCCTCCTTTCCCCTCACTATTGGGATTCCAGTTGGGTTACCTGGAGGGAAACACAGTCTTTAATTTGTCTTTAAATGGTAAGAAGAAATTTACAATGTGTCTATATTTAAATAGACAGTTACAGCTGTTCCTGTAGTAGGGCTTCCCTTACTTGACTTGTTCTCTTAGAACGGACTAAAGGAGCTTTATTTTCTTATAGGGTCTTACATGTCACAGGACCTCACAGGGTCTGTAATTCCTGTAACAGTGGGCTAGTATTCACCATTTTATTAACCCCCTCCGTTCTAGACAGGCCTTCCCCAGTTTTCTACAGTTGAGGTTTTGTGCTACCCCTGACATGGGCATGGTCACTCAGGCCTGCAAGACAGTATATAGGTTGCTAACTGTCAACTGTCTCTCAATAGAGGCCAAAATTTAATGGGTATTCTTCTTTGGCCAGTTGGGCACCTGCCCTCTTGGCAGCCAGCCACACTTTACTTTTGGGGTTCATCCACATAGCCCCCTTCCAGGACAGTTAACATATGGCCATAACAATGGCCTTCAGTATGGGAAACTGAACATTTGCCAGTTACTTCCAAAGACTATCAAGGACTGTAGACCAACACAGGTCTACAGCAACTGCTGACAGCTACATTCAAGCCTGCAAGAGAATCAAAGGTTAATATAACATATTAATACAATGAAATATAATATTGGCAGCATGGCCGCTTCAGGAGCCAAATCTCATGCTACCAAACATGACACATGGTAGGGCTATACAAATACCTTTGAGGGAGGGCAACTAAAGTTCACTGTTGACCCTTTCTACACAAAACAAAACTGTCCTTGACTCTCTGGAGCCATGTCCATGAGAAGAAGGCATTAGCCAAGTCCATCACGTAGGGCATTGCTCTAATGCCATACAGGGTGATCCATGCTCTTGGCTGCAACCAGCACCTAGGAATGTTGCAGGGGAGTCACCTTGCTCAGTTCTCTCCAAGCCACAGTCAGGGCTTGTGTGCAGCGGTCATTCTTCTCCTCTCTAGCCGCAAACACAGTCTGAACAATCTCCGTAAAATGCATTCTGGCACAGGAGAAAGTTGTTTGCTGCAAAGAGGCAGCTAATCTCTACACAATTGGGCTCAGACATCTGCCCAGCAAACTGTAGTCTACAAGTTCAATATGCAGCCTCTAGTTCTTCTAACCCAATGAGGTTTCGGTCAGTCTCTGAGTCTGACTCCTCCTCTCTTGGAGAATTTCAAAGTCCTGATGGCTCCCAGGTCCAGGGAGAGTGCCCTTTTGTTAACCCTTAGGGCCCTGCTTTCTTGCCTTTTTACCGGGTCCCTTTGTGGCAGAGCAGCAACCAGGCCTCTTTCAAGGGAGTGCATTAGAAGGGGATATTTCTCCACTTTCTTACTGCTGCTGCTGCTTTTTTTAGGGCCACTGCAGGCAGCTCAGGCATCCAGCCCCCCTTCTTTGTTCATTCACTCCCCAATCTGGTCTGGAGCTGGGGAATAGCGCCTCGATCTGCCTTGCATCCCCAGAGAGCTGCCTGTCTAGCCCCAGATCTAGAGGGCCTTCCTGCCTAGTGGCAACATAGGAACTGCAGGACTGGTGGATGTCGCAGGGTCCTGCAGGTTCTTCCCCCCCTTTCTCTCTCCCTCTATACGCAGTCCCCCGCCTAGTATGGGATGGACTGAAGGGTGGGTTTGAAGGACGACAAAGCCCCTCCCGTCGGTGGGTGCGGAGGGAAGACAATTGGGATCGGGGGAGGTAGGGGCTCCAGGTCAAGAGCTGGTGGCATGGCCTGGGCTTGAGGCCGGGGCTCACCCAGATCCAGCGCCTAGGGGCCATAGAGGGCGGCCGGCTAATGGGCTCTTCTTGCTCTCCCTGAAGGACCGGGGGAGCCTTTCCCTTCTGGGGCCCGGCCAAAAGAATTGTCTGTCTCTGTCCCAATTTTCCCCTCGGGAGGCAAGCCCTCATCCACCGGGGTTTAACCCAAACCTGAATATAAGGAATTTGATCAGGATGCCCTGGGCAGCCGTATATGACATAATGGACCCGGTAGGCAGTGGTCAGATCAAAAGACCCTGCATCCGGCCACCCCTCCTGGAAAGTGGGCCACTCCCGTTCGCAGAATCGCTGTAAATCAAAAGCATTAACATTATAACCTTTAAATCTACCCCAGAACTTTAGTTTTAATATAGTAAATTTACAACCTAGGTAAGAGCAACTGATAGACAGAAATCTTTATTCTTAGAAACCTTAATCTTTTAATGATTAATCAGGATGAGGGAGGAAGGGAAAGCATGTCCTCTGTGAGGATCCTAATAAATAATTGAAAACAGCAAGTTAAACAAAACACAGTCACAGGCAGTAAATCTTTCCATCCTGCAGAGCTGTTTACCAAAGAGATAAGAAAACCATAAATAACAAGTTCTTTGAAATTTACTACTTTGTTAATTTGCTAAGCAAATAGTTAACTTGAAAAGACTTCTCTTTTGCTTTTTTATAAGCAATCTCAGAACTAAGCAATCTTGGAATCTAGCCAGCTTTTGTTAAAACTTCTTTGGGTTGCAACCTTATACCTTTAAATTAACTCTAGATTTTTAAAATTTTAATCTAACACAGCAAAATTATACATCAGAGCAAAAGCAATTAAAAGTTCTCTACTGTCTTCCCCTTAAAGCAGGGTTTTTCCTCATGTGTACAGCCAGACAGCACAAAGTAGCTCTCGCCTTACACAGACTCTCACACTTACATTCATACACCAGACAGTTCAAGTTTTTGACTTCTACCAAATGTTTACTCAGAGTTTAAGCAATCCATCCAATTTCTAACAATTTCCCAATTTCTGAGGGAGCTCTATAGCTTCCCGGGAGGTGATCAAGCTCCCCTTCCACTCACCCGGAGTGGGCCTGACTGATAGAGGGTCGACAAAGATGACTGACCCTATCCCATTTGACAAAGACAAAGACAACAAAGAACAAAGACAAAACAAACAAGCCAAATGCAACCTAAGGTTGCCCGGAACCTGCAGCTCGCTCCTTGAAGTCCTGAAAATTTTTCAAAAAACATTGCAGCAGGGTGCACACAGAAGCAGACAACTTTTTGACAATAAACACCAAGACAAACAAATACCAGACAGACAAACCCAGTGCAGCCTACAGCCGCACTAACCAGGGACCCCGGCCACCGTCGTGGCCGCGGGTCAGGACCAGGAGTACCGCTGCGTCCAGCCCTCCGTATAGGTCCTTCCGTGGGACGTCCCAATTCCTGTTTAACGACCGGTCCTTACCTCTCTCGAGAGTCCAGGTGGCTCGGTTTCCGAATTGAAAGTTTTTGGGTGGACTGGAGGCCTCCTTGGTAGTCGTTCTCCACAGGTGTGGGGTATCTCGCTGAGTGCCCAGCGACAAGTGGGGGAGAGCCTCCTGCCTTGAATAGGGGGTCCCTCTCCTCCCTGCCGGGGGAGAGCCTCCTGCCCTAAACAAGGGGTCCCTCTCACCCCTGCTGGGGGAGAGCCTCCAGCCTTAAATAGGGGGTCCCTCTCCTCCTGCTGGGGGAGAGCCTCTTGCCTTAAATAGGGGGTCCCTCTCCTTCCTGCCGGGGGAGAGCCTCCAGCCCTAAATAAGGGGTCCCTCTCCTCCCTGCCGGGTATCTCGCTGCGGGCCTCCAAATGTTATGGGTTGGCTCAACGAGATAGACCACCGACTCAGAATTTAAATTTTTTTTTTTTTAAATATTTTTTAAATATATTTTTATTGATTTTTTTACAGAGAGGAAGGGAGAGGGATAGAGAGTCAGAAACATCGATGAGAGAGAAACATCGATCAGCCGCCTCCTGCACACCCCCCACTGGGGATGTGCCCGCAACCAAGGTACATGCCCTTGACCGGAATCGAACCTGAGACCCTTCAGTCTGCAAGCCAACGCTCTATCCACTGAGCCAAACCGGTTAGGGCTCAGAATTTAAATTTAAAAGCCTTTTATTAAACTGGCCAGCTGACCACAGCACCTATCTCCCCCTCCGGGAGATTCGGAGCATGTGGCCCCGACCAAGTGTGCAGCAAGATCTTTTATTGCCAACTACACAGTGTTAGAAAAAAAGAAAAAAACCAACTACAAAGTGGTTCATCAGCCATTCTTGGTACTGTCAGGGTAAAAAGTTTACATAAAATTTACGAGCAGGGTCATACCTGGCTGGGTTCAATCATAACACATTGCTTTTTTAGCGAGATAATTAGCAATTTTTCTCTCCCATGGTCCCTGCCCTTGACACAATCGGTAACTTTTTCCAGGCCGCAGTCCCTCCCCCCAACACATTCAGTAAGTTTCTCATGTTTCATTTCCTCCCCCAGCACAGGTGAGTCTTCAGACCTCATGGTTTCCATGGTGCAGGTGGATGCAGCAACACTAAGTCTATTCTGGCCCTTGTGTTTGCCATGATGGAGACTAAAAGAACCACCACCTCTTACCCCCTAATGTATCACCAATGGATTTCATGTAACCCACTTGGATCTTCTCTTTTGATTGTAATATATAAAACTAGAGGACTGATGCATGAAATTCATACAAGAGTAGGCCTTCCTTCCCCAGCTGCAGGTACCAGCTCCCTTCTGACACCTGGGACCCCCGGTTTCTCTCTGGCCACCTGCAGGCATCCGGGACCTTGCAGCCCTGGCTTCATCCGGAAGGACATCTGGTCTAATTAGCATATTATGCTTTTATAATTATAGATAAGGTACAAAACTGCCATTCCCTGGAACAATATCTCAATCCATTGACATTTTGCTTCCTGACAATAAACTCACAAAAATTCTCTTTAGGTTTGAATGATTCTTAAATTGACAGACGGAACCCAGTTTTCTGATGAATCAACATTATTGCTGGATTAAACAGTGTAACTGTGGTGGCAACAGGAATG
>NW_005877537.1:0-8556 GCF_000147115.1 Myotis lucifugus
TCATAGAGTGGTAGAATTAACATCATTAAAATGTACACACTAGTCAATGCAATCTATAGATTCAATGCAATCACTATTAAAATACCAATGGCATATTTCATAGATCTAGAAAAAATATTCAAAAAATTTATATGGAATAAAAAAAAATTTATATGGAATAAAAAAGACCCTGGAGAGCCTCAGCAATCTTGAGAAAGAAGAACAAAGTTGGATGGATCACAATATCAGATATCAAACTATACTACTATACTAAGTAGATATACTTAGTATATCAAACTATACTAAGGCCATTGTAATCAAAACAGCCTGGTACTGGCATAAGAATAGGCATATAGATCAATAGAACAGAACAGAGAACCCAGAAATAAACCCATGCCTCTATGGTCAATTAATATTTGACAAAGGAGGCAAGAGCATACAATGGAGTAAAGACAGTCTCTTCAAGAAATGGTGTTGGGAAAATTGGACAGGTACATGCAAAAAATGAAACTAGGCCACCAACTTACACCATATACAAAAATTAACTCAAAAGGTATAAAAGACTTAAATGTAAGTTGTGAAACCATAAAAATCCTAGAAGAAGACATAGTAAAATATCAGACATCTCTTGTAGCAATATTTTTGCCGATATATCTTCTAGTATGAGGCAAACAAAGGAAAAAATAAACAAATGGGACTACACCAAACTAGAAAGCTTCTGCACAGCAAAGAAACCATCAACAAAATGAAAAGGAAGCTCCCTGCATGGGAGAACATATTTGCCAAAGATACATCTGATATGGGTTTAATTTATGAAATATATAAAGATCATATACAACTCAACATCAGAAAGATAAACAGTCCAATTAAAAAATAGGCAAAGGACCTGAATAGACCCTTCTCCATAAAGGACATACAGAAGGCCAAGAGACATATGAAAGAAGGCTCAGCATCACTAATCATCAGAGAGACGCAAATTAAAACCACAATGAGATATCACCTGCCAAATGGCTACCATCAGTAAATCAACAACGAAGTGCTGGAGAGGATGTGGAGAAAAGGGAACCTTAGTGCACTGCTGGTGGGAATGAAGACTGGTGCAGCCACTGTGGAAAGGAGTATGGAGTTTCCTTAAAAAATTAAAAATGGAACTGCCATTTGACCAAATGATACCACTTCTATGAATATATCCTAAGAATCCTGGAACACCAATCATTAAGGATATATGCACCCCTATGTTCATAGCAGCATCCTATATAATAATAGCCTAATATGCTAAGTGTCCAGTCGCCTAGTCGGCCATTCAACCAATCAAAGCATAATATGCTAAGGCCGCTCAACCACTCGCTATGACATGCACTGACCACCAGGGGGCAGACACTCCAACTGGTAGGTTAGCTTGCTGCTAGGATCTGACCCACCGGGACTGAGCAAGATGGGCTGGACATGCCCTGGAGCCCTCCTGCAGTCCCTCCCTGGCTGGTCAACCTCCCACGTCCCTCCCTGGCTCCAACCCTGCACTGGTGGGTACCTTTGGCCTGGCCTGCAACCTCTTGCAATCTGGGTTGAGGGACACCCTCCCCCAAGTGCACGCATTTTGTGCACCGGGCCTCTAGTTATTTATAATAGCCGAGGTCTGGAAACAGTCCAAGTGGCCATTGGTAGATAATTGGATAAAAAAGCTGTGGTCTACTTACAGAGAGGAATAATACTTGGCCATAAAAAGAATGAAATCTTACCTTTTGTGATGGCATGAATGGACCTGGAGATTATAATGCTAGGTGAAATAAGCCAGTCAGATAAAGACAAAGCCATATGATCTCACTTATATGTGAAATCTAATGAACAAAACAAACTGACGGAGAAAATAGAACCAGAGTCATGGATACATGGTACAGACTGACAGATGTTAGAGGGGAGGTGGGTGGGATGGATGGGATGAAAGAAGGTGAAGAGAACAGCCAAAGATTACATATGCATAGCCCATGGACACAGACAACAATGTGGTTAGGTCCAGAGGGAGGGAGAGAAGGGTCTGAGTGAAGGAGGGTTAAGGGGGGGTATATGGGAGATCTGTAATAATGTCAATAATAAAAAATGTTAAGCTGCTGCTAGAAAAAATACTTAATTAAAAACATGGCAGACAATTGTATGCATATATGCATAGCCCATAGGCACAGACAATAGCGTGGTGAAGGCTTGGGAAGGGCAGGTGCAGGGAGAAGGGTGTCAATGGGGGAAAAAACACAGAGAAAAACAAAGGGGACATCTGTAATACTTTCGACAATAATGATAAATTAAAAAAAAAAAAAATGTGGCAGACTATTCATAGTTTCTTTGTGGGGTAAAGAGCATCTTATTTCACACCACCCATTATGGTTGACAACAGTTTGTTTTGGTGAATAAATCACTTAGAAATAAATAAATAAGACCATGATGCTTTTCCTCATTGTAAAAGAGAGAACGTGATTCAAAAGTTAAGAGGATTCTCAAAAAGAACTTCAATGTGGTTTTATGATAATCAAGATCAGCAGCATGTGCCTACTATAATATATATATTCCAAAGCACAAATACATTTTTACCTCCCCACTGACATTCTATAGCCGATAGAGAGTATTAGAATGATTGCTATTCATATAACATGAAGCATTTTCTGAATAAATACATAATAAAATTCTGAATAACCTTAAAAACAATGGATTCTTATAATCTCATAATGTTTCATAGAAACAGGATTGAAATTATTTAGCTCAAACCCAGCAGTTGAAAGATCAGGAAAACAAGGTCCAAAGGGTAGAAAATTACTAGTCCAATGTTTTGACAGTGAATAGAACTCACACTAGAACCCAAATCTCTTGCTTTTCAGTCTATCTTTCTAACATACTAATTATTGTTTCCTTAAGAATAGACATTTCAATATGTTAGTTCATGTTTGAGGTATAAAAACAAGGCTGACTATTATTACAAGTTTAAATACATGAACACTGGAACCAGACTGCTTAGATTTAAATCCAAAATCTCCACTTCCTATTTGTGTGTTTAGTCAAATACCAAATAGTCCCATATTGTGTTTCCTCATCTGTAAAATGAAGATGATAACATACCCTACCTCTGAGAGTTACTGTGAGCAGTAATTGAGTTAACAATTATGAAAGTCATAGTTACGTGTCTGAACTATAGTGTGTATCGTTATTGCTATTATTGTTATTTTCAGTTACCTAAATCAGTGATTTGGACATTTTTCCATGTTGGGAGCATTACCTAATCTTAGCAAAATACAAAAACAGCTGAGTTTATCTGCTGTGTACCCATTCTTTCATGCTGAGCCTTCTACATATATTTCTATGCTTTTCCTGACCTCTCTTTCCCCTATCTTTGGATACTCAGTGTCCTGGCTATATTGCCTATATCCCATAATTGCAATGTTCTTCTTGGTTCTGTCCACCTCTGGAAGCAATTGCTCTGTTCAAACTGGTTCCATTCCCTCAGGGCCCCATGAAGTAATATCTGAAATGTTAAACATAATTGTTTAGTTGGTTGTCATTTCTAATAATTTTGTGCTTTTAAGAGCTCTGTCTATAGCATTGTTACTCACCAATAAGATGACTATTTAGGGAATTTTAAATATTGTGGTAGAACACCAGGAAGGGGAAACGGAACTAATAACTTTCACATATTTGCTGTTATCTCAGTTAATTCTCAAACATGAGTATATTATTCTCTTCCACTTCAGAGATAAGGAGACTAAGGCTCAGAGAGAGGAGGGGATGTGCTTGAAGCCATACAACTAATAAATCCAAATAGTAGGTTGCAAATGTTGGCCTATTTGGCACCAAACCCTGTACTCAGTGTTTTTGATAGAGTTCTGTAATCAGTGCTCCTCAGATCACACAGTCTGTGCAAATCGCTCTTGCGCATTTCTTAAGGCTGGTTCATTTTCTCTAGGAACAGCTGAACTCCCCTCAGGTTGGCATCACAATTCAAAATGTAACTAGAATACTTGCTGTACTTTATTACTATATATGGAAACGTGAGGTACCACCTAAAAGGCATAATGTTCCTCACATGGCAACTTTTTAATAAACTATATACCAAACACATATGTCTGTTAAAGATGTGAGGTTGCCCCTTGGCTCAGTGGATAGAACATCAGCTTGGGGACTGAGAGGTCCAAGGTTCGATTCTGGCCAAGGGCACATGCCTGGGTTGCGGGCTCGATCCCCAGTAGGGGGTGTACAGAAGGCAGCCGATCAATGATTCTCTCTCATCTTTGATGTTTCTATTTCTCTCTCCTTCTCCCTTCCTCTCTGAAATCAAGAAAAAGAAATATAAAAAAAGAAATAAAATAAGTTTTTTATATATTTTTTAAATATATTTTATTGATTTTTTACAGAGAGGAAGGGAGAGAGATAGAGAGTTAGAAACATCAATGAGAGAGAAACATTGATCGGCTGCCTCCTGCACACCTCCCACTGGGGATGTGCCCGCAACCAAGGTACACGCCCTTGACCGGAATCGAACCTGGGACCTTTCAGTCCACAGGCTGACACTCTATCCACTGAGCCAAACCGGTTAGGGCAAGTTTTTTTTTTTTAAAGTAAAGATGTGAGGTAACTATTGTTTGCCATGAAATAAAGAGAAAAAGCGGAAATAAAATAGGTTCAATGGGCATGTTTTAAACAAGTCAGTGGCTCCTCTTAGTTATTCCATAGTTTAAGTATTAGATGGTGCTTATATTAAACCAACAAAGTACATTTTTCACTAATAATTGTTGACATGAAAGAAAAAGCACATTACATAAAAGCATAAATGTACAATGACATCTGGGATGTATACTGGTTGCTAAGGTGTAAGAGCCCAGTATAGGTGAACTAATTAATCTGCAAGCACATTAATTAGGTAAATATATCATGAGGTTGTCAAACCATTCAGAAAGGCTGAAGGTTTTATACCTGGGAAAAGCATTTTTATCATGACTTATTATTTGCTGAATCACCTTATTTTATAGTTCTGTCCAAAAGAAGAAAAGCCAGCTAGACGGATATATTGATTATTAACTTCTCTAGGGTGTTTCCTTGATAAATGAATCTTCTTAGAATTCCTCAAAATAATTTCTGAAAGAAACATACCAAAACCTTTTTATTTTAATTTCCCTGGTTCATTGTATATAATCAGTCAATAAACTGAGCAGCTACTATGTACAAAGAATTATACTAGATACCAGGGATTTAAAAAAAATGGTATAGAGCTTAGATGCTGCATTAGAAGAAAAATCATCCATATAAAGAAATAACACCTTAAATACAGTGGTAAGGATGAGTGCTCTAGATCCAGTTAACACTTCTACTGCCTAGGGCAGTGGTCAGCAAACTCATTAGTCAACAGAGCCAAATATCAACAGTACGATTGAAATTTCCTTTGAGAGCCAGATTTTTTAAACTTAAACTATATAGGTAGGTACATTGTTATTAACTTAATTAGGGTACTCCTAAGGCTTAGGAAGAGCCACACTCAAGGGGCCAAAGAGCCGCATGTGGCTCTCGAGCCGCAGTTTGCCGACCACGAGCCTAGGGTATCAGAATGGAGATAGGCTAGGATTTGTAGTTGAGTTCATTGCACACAATTGAGGTCTTGCCTAACCCATCTTCTGTGTGACCTCATGAATGCATAACAAGGAGAAGTAAATGTGTTTCCTAAAAAAAAAAAAAAAAAAGAAACAACTGTAAGTAAAACTGACTCTATATATCTACAAAAGGTATAGTCTGTGAAAGTAATCTAGTAATTTGTAGCTTTAAAACTTTGATGCTGTAAAAAACAACAAGAAAAAAAAAACACACCTTTATTGGATGCTGAGATACAATGTGACACAAACCAAAAACATCCAAAGCTGCAGAAAGCCAACTGTAAATGATAATCATTAACAGAGACAGACAGCTCTCCATGTGAGACTAGAGAACAGATGTACCAATATACCCTATTCATTGCATATATTGCAAGACAAAGGGCAACAATGAATAAGAGAAAAGCCCTATGAGTCAGTTCCAGAAATGTCAAAACAAAGTATAGGAGAAAAGGGAAAAATAAAAAGAAAAGTCTAGCCATAGATTATGACTAAAAGCCAGAAGACAAAAAAGAAAGAAAAAAGTGTGTAAGAAAATCTGAACAAGTAGCCAAGGGACAGGGATCACATAAAAACAAGGTATTAAGGCAGAGCAATGGATCAAAGCAAACACAGCAATAAGAAGAAGGATGCTAAAGAGAATGCTCAGAAAATAAGGCAGCCAGATTACTGAAAGGCAGTCTCTATTTGGTCAGCTTCCTAAGGCTCAGCTAGCCCTAGGCATGCATCCTGAAAAGCTACTATGGTCTTAAAACTTTACACAAATGGAAAATCTTGTCTCCCTCATTCTTCTATAGGAGAATTGCCAATAAGAATGACACATGGTTTAGGGGCTTTAGAAACCTCATTCCCTTGTTTAAAAAAGTTGGTTTGCTGCTGAATAGTTTAGCTAAAATAATGGAGAAAATGGTCTTTAAGGTAAAACCTTTGACCCAGAATAGATATAATTGTTAGAAAGAGCATTTTATTCCTATTTAAGGTTCTTGTGACCATCCACTTGGTAAGGCATATAAGGCCTGGAAAAAATGCAAGGATTTAAAATGCCTTCTATAATTTTAAAACAGAATAAGAATGGATACTTTTAAATTCTTTCAAACTTCTAGTTTGGGCAAAGGACCCTGCTTGTGGTTTAGATGAATGCTTTTAGAAACACATTCTCTCTCTCTCTCTCTCTCTCTCTCTCTCTCTCTCTCTCTCTCCCTCTCTCTCTCTGAATTCAACTCAAGCATGATTTAGTTAATTTATGACCTAATTTATTATCATGTTGCTATTTTCATATTTAGAAATATTCCCCCTGTTAATGTAAAAACCATTGAAACTTGTAAAGAATTTTTGCGAGTTTATTTGAGCCAAACTGTCGACATATGCCGGGAAGCAGAACCTCAACGAATTGAGATAATGCTCCAGAGAATGGCGGGGTTACATTTGTATTTATACATTGCAATCAAAGGAGGGACATAAGTGGGTTACATGAAATTCATTGGTGATAGCCAGAACCGGTTTGGCTCAGTGGATAGAGCGTCGGCCTGAGGACTGAAGGGTCCCAGGTTCGATTCCAGTCAAGGGCATGTACCTTGGTTGCGGGCACATCCCCAATGGGGGGCGTGCAGGAGGCGGCTGATCGGTGTTTCTCTCTCATCGATGTTTCTAACTTTCTATCCCTCTCCCTTCCTCTCTGTAGAAAATCAATAAAACATGTTTAAAAAAAAAAGAAATTCATTGGTGATAGATTAAGGAGGAGGGATAAAACAAAGCAGGGGAAACCCCTGGGATTGGATAAAAAGTAAAATGATGGACACATACTTAGGTGGATGCAGGATCAATTAACATGATGATGAAGGAATTTGTGGTATCTGTCCTGGCACCCAGCACATTTGGTTGTACCCCAGGGGCCCCAGAAAAAGGGACGTTACAAGTTACCCAGACATTTCAAGGGTATGTTATCATAGATGCAAAAAGACAGATGGGCTCAGTTAAGGTAAAGGTTGACCTTGTCAGGGAAAATACTGGCCTAGGGCGTAACTGCCCACCATAACTGCTTTTAAAGTTTAATTTCAGACCATCATTTGCGATTACTTTAGGTCTCTGAGTTTGCAAGATTGCCATGCAGGCCTCTCCTGAGCTTGTCAGGTCAGCATGTGGCCCCTTTCGTCCACACCCCTAAACCACAGCCCTAAAATGTTCATAACAGCTCAGATGGTTTAGTTGCTGTAGTGACTTTGTTCCTTTATAAAGACAGCATTTCTAGGAATAATTCTGAAAGAGAGTAGCTGAGTTGGATTTGTAGAAAGATAATATGAATGTTTTCTTAAGGAATGTGCCAGCTCTTGGGAACCGTTATGCATATTTTGTATACTGTATCTGCAATTTTGTGTGGCATGGAGAAACAAAACCAAACAAAACACAAATAATTCAAAGATGATGGTATAAAAAGAATACTATTCTACCCCTACCTTCTAAGAGCTTAAAACACTAGAAGAAATATTTAGTTTGTGCTCCCCAAATTGAAAGAAACTCAGTTAAAATCATTCCAGTGTAAGTTAAAAGTGTAACAAGGTACTCTTTCACTCACTTCGCTACTGTTTTAGCAAACACAGAGCCAAAATAAAGTTTCATTAATTTAAACAAACTTTAGCTCTAGCTACCTATTCTCTCCACTTCACCTCAGGGTGAGGGGCTAATGTAATCAAGAGAGTAAATTCCATTCCAAGGAGACAGAGTGAGAAGTGTTCAAGTCCTTGGCTTCTGCTTGAGACTAAAAAGAAGTGTTACTGGATATGCATTCTATGTGGTTTTGCTGAGAAGAAGGAGGTAGACCTAGTTAAGGAGAAATCTATTCTCAGCACCAGCATGAGAAACTGGTGGGCCTAATCCTACCTTAAGATAAAGAAAATAAAATATGATTACTTCTGAGATGGTATTCCTTTTTCCAGGAAACCAATTTACATCAGTCAGA
>NW_005877538.1:0-8555 GCF_000147115.1 Myotis lucifugus
GCTCTCCCCCACCCTGGCTTGCTATCAGTCAGACACACTTTTGCTCTGTTCTCCTTACAAGATAAGGGCATAGGTGTGAAACACCTAACATTTATTGAGTACAAAAATCAAGGCTGGGCACTTGCACTTGAGTTAGTGAGTGGAAGACAGAGTGTGGGAAGTCTGGGATCCCCACCCGCTCCTGAGCCCAGGAGGAGCCATCCTGCGTGCCTGGGCATGGCACCCATCTTCAGTCACCAATGGCAGGTTTCGAAACTGTGTTTCTCGGGTTCGCTCCAGCCTTGGAATCTTTGCTGGTGGATGTTCCCTCCCTTAAGGTTTTTTGAGAGATTTCAACAGATGTTATGTTTCCTTTCTTGCCGATGTTCACCTTCACCTTTTCCTCCTGGACCACACGCATCCTTTGCTGCAAATTGCTGCCTGCAAACGGGAGGGGTGCAGTGAAGTCAGCACAGGTTCTGCCTTAACTCAGCATCACCATTCTCCACCATTCCTAGGGGTGGGGGGAGGACAGGGCAGGGTGGGGTGGAAGGCCTGAGGGCGTGGCCTTGTAGACCTGCAGTTGTTTCTGCAGAAAAAGTCCCTGTTCAGCAAGCTACTCTCGCCGAATTTGAGAAAAAATAAATGGAGCATGGAATTACAGAAGCTTAGAACTACATAATTTAAATGAATTGATCAATCTTTTTGTCTGAGTTAAACCAAATTCCAGATATGACCAATGAAGGTTTAAATGATATTCATCCATGTATAAGTATATACAACTTTAATTCTATGAATACAGGATTCTTTTCTTACTGCAATTCTGCTTTCCACAGTGGCTTCAGATTGTGACCTTCGTCATTATCTTTGCTCTCTGAGGCATTTCTGACTGTCACCAAAATGAGGAAGTCAGCCATTACTACAGTCAAGGTCATTATCATAAAGCCTATGGATTCCATAACTGGAGCTTCTGGCCCCTGAGCTGCAGGTCACAGTGGAGGCAGCTTTTACTTGTGGATAATGACACACGTGCGTCTGCCCTTCTTGGGCAGCATGTGGGCTGCCCGCGTGTTGTAACAGTTATTAAAGCAGTTAAACTAAGGCCTCCTTGAGGAACCCTAGGTTGTCGGGAGGTTATTCTGAGGTTATTGCCTCAGCCTGCAACTCCTGCTAGAACCCTCCCTCACTCTTCCATGACTTGGCATTGCCGGCCCTTGCACTCAATGCCTCAGGCCTGGGAGCAGTCATGCACACCCCCTTCTTCCCTTTATAGAAAGACGCTATGAACGTGCACCCACAGGCCTTGGTCAGCTCAAACGCGAGGAAATATCTGGATCTTTCTGTGTCTCAGGGGACAGCACCCAAGGCCTTTCCTTCCACTAGTGACAGTGTGTCTCCAGCAGAAGCCGGGAGCTGGATGTGCCCTGCTCTGTGCCAGCATGTGGCCAGAGCCCCTGGGGTCAAGGAGTGAGGAAGACAGAAGCAAAAGAAGGAACCACAAAAGAGTGAGACCCTTACCTGTGTTCTCCAGGGATATGGTACCTTTTTCTTCCTGCTGGATCTTTTGGACCTCTTTAGATGCCATGATCTCTGGTTCTGTCCGAGCCTCAGGTCTGCTTGGAGGAGATAATTTATTCTGTTTTTTATCTTAGAGCCAATCTCGCCCTGTGATGTTTAAGTTTAAAGTTCAGGAGGTTGACCAGCCAGAGGAGCCACCAAGGCTGTGAGCAGCACCCCCCCCCCCCCAGGGAAGCTGCTGCCAACTGAGGAGCAGCTGCTACCACAACCATTCAAGGAGCAACTGCAGCTCGAGGAGCCACTGCCACCCAAGGAGCAACCACTGAATGACTCAACATCTCGATAGGTTAGTGAGATCAAACATGGGTAGACAAAGAAACCCCCAAAGGAAAGAAAAGGTGGACTCGCCAGAAAAGCAGCTAAGTGAAGCAGAGGCATGCAACATGACAGAAAAAGAATTCAGATTAAGGGTCCTAGAGTGCATAAACCAGATGGAGGGAAAAATCAACAACTTATGCAAGAATCAAGAAGAAATGGATGAAAAAATCAACAACTTATGTAAGAATAAAAAAGAAATGAATGAAAAAATAAATAACTTAGGTAAGAACCAAGAAGAATGAAGAGTGATATAGCTGCAATAAAAAACACCATTGAAAGTTTCAACAGTAGACTAGGAGAAGTGGAGGACCGAATTAGTGAATTAGAAAGACAGGGAAGCAAAACATACCCAAACTAAACTGCAATTGGAGAAAAAAATTAAAAGACAGGAGGAGAGCCTAAGGGAACTGTGGGACAACATGAAACAAAACAACATACGAATAATAGGGGTGCCAGAAAAACAGAAAGAGGAACAAGACATAAAAAACCTATTTGAAGAAATAATATCAGAAAACTTCCCTGAGGTGGGGAAGAAAAAAGTCACACAAGCACAGAGAGTCCCAAACAAGGTGAACCTGAAAAGAGCAACACCAAGACACATCATAATTACCATGGCAAATGTTCAGGACAAAGAGAGAATCTTACAGGCTGCAAAAGAGTGACGGAAAGTTACATACAAGGGATCTCCCACTAGATTATCAAATGATTTCTCAACAGAAACACATCAGGCCAGAAAAGAATGGACGGAAATTTACAAAGTGATGCAAAGCAAAGGACTGAATCCAAGAATACTCTATCCAGCAAGACTATCATTCAAAATTGAAGGGGAAATAAGAAGCTTCACAGACAAAAAAAGGCTAAGGGAGTTTACCACCACCAAGCCAGCAGTGCAAGAAATGCTAAAGGGCCTGGTGTAAAAAGAAGAAATAAAAAGCTAAGAAAGAAAACAGGCACAAAAAATAGAAATGGCTACAAACAAGTACCTTTCAATAATAACTTTAAACGTAAATGGATTAAATGCTCTGATCAAAAGACATTGAGTGGCTGAATGGATAAAAAAACATGACCCATATATTCACTGTCTACAAGAGACCCACCTCAGAATAAGGGACTCACACAGACTGAGAGTGAAGAGATGGAAAAATATCTTTCAGGCAAACGGAAAGGAAAAGAAAGCTAGGGTAGCAATACTTATATCAGACAAAATAGACCTCAAAGTGAAGACCATAACAAGAGATAAGGAAGGCCACTTCATAATACTAAAGGGATCAATACAACAAAAAGATATAACCCTGATAAATATATATGCACCCAATGCAGGAGCACTCAAATACATATAAAAAAAAAAAACTCCTGGAAGATATCAAAGGAGAGATCGACAACAATACAATCATAGTAGGGGTCCTTAATACACCACTGACATCACTGGATAGATCCTCTCAACAAAAAATCAGCAAAGAAACAGCAATCCTAAATGACGCACTAGATCAAAAGTACTTAATTGACATCTTCAGAACATTTCACCCCAAAGCCATGGAATATACATTTTTCTCAAGTGCTCATGTGACATTTTCAAAAATAAACTACATGTTGGGTCACAAAGTCTCCCCAAATTCAAGAAGATTGAAATCATACCAAGCATCTTCTCAGACCACAATGGCATAATATTAGAAATAAACTATAATAAAAACAACCCAAAATACTCAAACACTTGGAAGCTGAATAGCATGTTATTAAATATTGATTGGGTTACCAATAAGATCAAAGAAGAAATTAATAACATCCTGGAAACTAATGACAATGAAAACACAACAATCCGAAACCTATGGGACACAATGAAAGCAGTCCTGAGAGGGAAGTTTATAGCTCTACAGGTCTATCTCAAAAAACAAGGAAAACTGGTAGTAAATGATCTAACTCTATATCTCAAAGAATTAGAAAGAGAGCAACAAGAAAGCCCCAGAGTGAGCATAAGGAAGAAGATAATAAAGATTAGAGCAGAAATAAATGACATAGAGACCAAAAAAACAATACATAAAACCAATGAAACCAAGAGCTGGTTCTTTGAAAGAATAAACAAGATTGATGAACCTCTAGCCAGGCTCACCTAGAAGCAAAGAGAGAGGACCCAAATAAACCAAATCAGAAACGATAGAGGCAAAATAACCACAGACCCCACAGAAATACAAATGATTGTTAAAAAATACTATGGACAACTCTACTCCAACAAACTAGACAACCTGGAGGAAATGGACATAATCCTAGAAAAATACAACATTCCAAAACTCAATCAGAAAGATTCTAAAAATCTCAATAGGCCAATAACTATGGAAGAAATTGAAGCAGTCATCAAAAAGCTTCCAGCAAACAAAAGCCCAGGACCAGACGACTTCACAAGGGAGTTTTACCAAACATTCAAGGACGAACTAAAACCTATCCTCCTCAGACTACTACAAAAAGTTCAAGAGGAAGGAACACTTCCAAGCTCATTCTAAGAAGCCAGCATCACCCTAATACCAAAACCAGGTAAAGACAACACAATGAAAGAGAATTACAGGCCAATAACTCTCATGAACATAGATGCGGAAGTCCTTAACAAAATCTTAGCAAAACAGATCCAGCAGTACATCAGAAAGATCATACACCATGATCAAGTAGGATTTATCCCAGGGATGCAAGGATGTTAACAATATCTGCAAATCAATAAACGTGATACATCACATAAAGAAATTGAAAGAAAAAAACCACATGGTCATATCAATTGATGCAGAAAAGCATTTGACAAAATCCAACACCCATTTTTGATAAAAACTCTCAGCAAGGTGGGAGTAGAAGGATCATACCTCAACATAATAAAAGCCATATATGACAAACCCTCAGCCAACATTATACTCAATGGACAAAAACTAACACCATTTCCTCTAAGAACAGGAACAAGACAGGGATGCCCACTCTCACCACTCCTGTTCAACATAGTACTGGAAGTATTAGCCATTGCAATTAGACAAGAAGAAGAAATAAAAGGCATCCAAATTGGAAAAGAAGTAAAACTGTCCTTATTTGCAGATGACATGGTATTATATATAAAAAACCGTAAAGACTCCATCAAAAAACCAATAGACTTAATACGTGAATTTGGCAATGTAGCAGGATACAAAATTAACCCCAAGAAATCTATGGCATTTCTATACACCAATAGTGAACTTACAGAAAGAGAGACTAAAAAAAAATCCCATTTACCATCGCACCAAAAAAATTAAGATACCTAGGAATAAACTTAACTAAGGAGGTAAAAGACCTCTACTCAGAAAACTACAGAACATTGAAAAAAAAGATAGAGGAAGACATAAACAGATGAAAGAACATACCGTGTTCATGGATTGGTAGAATCAACATCATTAAAATGTCCATACTACCCAAAGCAATCTATAAATTCAACACACTTCCCATTAAAATACCAACTACATATTTCACAGATCTAGAACGAACTCTCCAAAAATTCATCTGGAATAAAAAAAGACCCTGAATAGCTGCAGCGATCCTGAGAAAGAACAAAGTAGGTGAGATCTCAATGCCAGATATCAAGCTGTATTACAAAGCCACTGTTCTCAAAACTGCCTGGTACTCTCACAAGAACAGACATATAGATCAGTGGAATAGAATAGAGAGCCCAGAAATCGACCTGAACCAATATGCTCAATTAATATTTGACAAAGGAGGCAAGAACATACAATGGAGTCAAGATAGTCTCTTCAATAAATGGTGTTGGGAAAATTGGACAGATACAGGCAAAAAAATGAAACAAGACCACCAACTTACACCATACACAAAAATAAACTCAAAATGGATAATGGACTTAAATGTATGACAGGAAACCATAAAAATACCAGAAGAATCCAAAGGCAACAAAATCTCAGACATTTGCCGAAGCAATTTCTTCACCGATACAGCTCCTAGGGCATTGGAAACTAAAGAGAAAATAAATAAATGGGACTACATCAAAATAAAAAGCTTCTGCACAGCAAAAGAAACCATCAACAAAACAACAAGAAAGCCCACTGCATGGGAGAACATATTTGCCAATGTCATCACCAATAAGGGTTTAATCTCCAACATTTATAAGGAACTCATACAACTTTCTAAAAGGAAGATAAACAATCCCATCAAAAAAATGGGCAAAGGACCTAAATAGACACTTTTCAAAAGAGGACATTCAAAAGAGGACATTAAGAGACATACGAAAACATGCTCAAAGTCACTAATCATCTGAGAAATGCAAATCAAAACAACAATGAGGTACCATCTCACACCTGTCAGAATGGCTATCATCAACAAATCACCAAACAACAAGTGCTGGAGAGGATGTGGAGAAAAGGGAACACTCGTGCACTGCTGGTGGGAATGAAGACTGGTGCAGCCACTATGGAAGACAGTATGGAGTTTCCTCAAAAAACTAAAAATGGAACTCCCATTTGATGCCGTGACCCCACTTCTAGAAATGTATCCCAAGAAACCAGAAACACCAATCAGAAAGGATATATGCACCTATATGTTCATAGCAGCACAATTCACCATAGCTAAGATCTGGAAACAGCCTAAGTGCCCATCAGTAGATGAATGGATTAGAAAACTGTGGTACATCTACACGATGGAATACTATGCTGCTGTAAAAAAGAAGGAATTCTTACCATTTGCAACAGCATGGATGGAACTGGAGAGCATTATGCTAAGTGAAATAAGCCAGTCAATGAAGGAAAAATACCACATTATCTCACTCATTTATGGATAATAAAGACCATTATAAACTTATGAACAAAAATAGATACAGAGGGAGAGCAGCCTCGAACAGACTTGTCAAACTACAGCGGGAAGGCTGGGGAGGGTTGGGGGGCGGGTAAGAGATCAACCGAAGGACTTGTATGCATGCATATAAGCATAACTAATGGACATAAGACACTGGGGGGTAAGGGAGGCCAGGGGATTGTCAAGGGCGGGAAAAAAAGGAGACATATGTAATACTCTTTGTAATACTTTAAGCAATAAAACAATTAAAAAAATAAAATAAAAAAAGAATGAACTACAACTACTCACAACAATATGGATGGTTCTTAAAAACAAATGAAAGAATAGAACAGAAGAATGCATACCATAATTTATTTCATTTGCAAAAAGTTCAAAAACAGACAAAATTATAGTGTTGGAGATGCAAATACAAGTAAATAACAACAAAGAAAAGCAAGAAGCCCAGCAGGTGTGGCTCAGTGGATAGAGCGTCAGCCTGCAGTGTGAAGGCTCCCAGGTTCAATTCCAGTCAAGAGCACATGCCTAGGTTGCAGGCTCAATCCCCAGTGTGGGGCATGCAGGAGGCAGCCGATCAATGATTCTCTCTCATCATTAATGTTTCTATCGCTTCCTCCCTTTTCCTTCCTCTCAGAAATCAATTTAAAAATATTTAAAAAAAAAGAAAAGCAAGAAAATAACTTCTATGAAGTCAGGGGAATGAAGGGTGTTGTAATTAAGAAGCGGTACACGGTGGTTCCTGGCCATGTTAGATGCCTTGATCTGAGTAGTATTTAGAAAAGTGTTTACAGGCATACCTCAGAAATATGTGGGTTCGGTTCTAGACCATTGCAATAAAAAGTAACATGAAAAAAAAAGTTCAGGAGGTCACCTCGCCTAAGTTCACTGAATGCAAAGTAGGTTTTGTTCCTATAAATCCCTTAGTTCCTCTCCTGAAATCTCACTGAATTGAAACTGCTTTCTTAAACTACAACTTGTGGGACTTTTGCTTAAAGAATTAGAAGGCATAGGATCTGAAGGAATGTTTTTTGGTGCGAGGTTGAAAGTGCACACTTCAGTGGAGGTAATCTGGAGCATAAGTAACAGCTGGGCAGTGAGGCTCAATGGCTACTCCGCTTTCTCAATAGCCAACTTCCTTGTAAGACTTTCTGGCCAAGTGCAGCTGCACAACCAAAGTTAATAAGACGCTGACACTGAAAATCCACTTGCTTTCAAACAAATGTGTCACTGCCCCATGTTCCGGGGTTGCTGGGTGTTCGGGCCACCACCCTGCACCTGGTGCGGAGCCTGGCCCGCATGCAGACTCGGCCACTTGTGTTTTGCCCTTGAATGGTGATGGGCCTGCGGGGGTGGGGGTGGGGCAGTGGGGGGTCAAGATGCAGAAAGCTGGGTGGGTAACATGAAAACTCCCATCAGAGAGAGCCAGCTTCAAGGCTGTCACACTGCTAGCCGAAACCTTCCCTTCTCAGCTCTCCCTGCCCTGCCCTCCGCAAGCCTGGCCCAGGGGGAATTTGGGGACTCGTGTGTGTATGTGTGTGTGTGTGTGTGTGTGTGTGTGTGTGTGCGTGTGTGTGTGTGTGTGTGTGTGTGGTGGGGGGGAGCTGGGGGGAGAGGGTAGGGGAGAGCTCGGGGGGAGGGTGGGAGGGCCTCAGGGGAGGGTGGGGAGCTACTCAGCATCTTCCAGCACAGGCTCCCACCTGCCAAGGCCCCAGGAAACCATGAAGTGTGTGCAGAGGGAGTTCACTGTGCAGCAGCTGAGCACAGTGATTCCCTGAAGACGGCTGCTGTGGAGGGGACGTGACTTCTGAGCTCATTCGTTACTGCTGTCAGGGGGAGCAGCTACCTGGGCAGGCCAGATCTCTCATGCCCAGGGAGCGATG
>NW_005877539.1:0-8554 GCF_000147115.1 Myotis lucifugus
CCCCCTGATCCGCCCTGCTCTGTGTGTAACAGAGGGCGGTGCCCTATCTCCCCTATCGGCCCTACTCTGTGAGTGACAGGGGGGAGCTCCTCAACCCCCTGATAGGCCCTGCTCTGTGCGTGACAGAGGAGAGGGTGGCGCCGCAACCTCCGCATCGACCCTGCCTTGAGTGTGACAGGGGGCGGTGCCCCAACCCCCCAATCGGCCCTACCCTGAGCGTGACTGAGGGTGGCATTGCAACCTCCCGATCCACCCTGCTCTGTGCATGACAGCGGGCGGTGCCCCAACTCCCCAATCAGCCCTGCTCTGAGCCAGGGGCTGCACCTAGGGATTGGGCCTGCCCTCTGCCACCCAGGAGCAGGCCTAAGCCAGCAGGTCGTTATCTCCCGAGGGGTCCCAGACTGCGAGAGGGCACAGGCCGGGCTGAGGGACCCCCCCTTTCTCCCCGAGTGCACAAATTTTTGTGCACCGGGCCTCTAGTATATATATATTAGAGGTACAGTGCACGAAATTCATGCAATGGGGGGCGTGGCTCAGCTCAGCCTGAGGCCCCTCCCCTCCCTTCCCTCTGTGTGGCTGGGGCGGGGACACTGGGCTCACATTGCCAGGGCAACGCCGCCAGCATCCTGCCCCTGTCACTATGGGAGCCGCCATCTTTGTTGCAGAGTGATGGTTAATTTACATATTATTCTTTTATTAGATAGGATAAATGTCAACTGTAAAAAAAAAATCCATATACCACAGAAGCACATATTGGAGTGATCCCTATAATATTTACATGGTGCTTGGCACACAGTAGGCTTCCATAGGAACAATTGCTACCTGTCAAAAACATCTCTTTCCCCCCAAAGATAGGGCTAAAACATATCTGTATTAGAATGTAAATGTGAGGTCTTAATTATTTAAACATTCAGAGGAAGTCAATTATACTGTATTTCCATTAAAATGCAAATGTACATTTGAATTCCAAGAGGGGTACATCATAAAGAAGTGGGCTGCAGAGTGCAGGGAAAACAGCAGTGGGGTCCTTGAGACCATATGATAGGAAAGAGGAAAAAGTGTGGCTGTGGGTGCTGTACTAAGATGTTTTTTGAAAAGAAAAAAAAGAAATAAGTAGAAGTTATTAAGGATGTGCTCCAACAACCTGAGAGGTGACAGTTACAGAGGCAGAGAAAAGAGTCTTTCTACAGAGAATTAGCTTCCCTGAGAATAACAGATGTTGGCTGCCTTGGAGGGAGGTGAAGAATAGAGCCTCATTGTCACCATAATCCAAAGGGGTAAATTGGAACCATGATTGAGAAAGCTTCAGTTTCTCAGAGAAAGAAAACCGGTTGAAAGTGATACACTATTAGTTTCTTGGGGTGCCATAAAAATTACCACAGTGGTAATTTGGCTCAGTGGATAGAGTGTTGGCCTGCAGACTGAAGGGTGTCAGGTTCAGTTCTGGTCAAGGGCACGTGCCCAGGTTGTGGGATTGATCCCAAGTAGGGGGTGTGCAGGAGGCAGCCAATCCATGATTCTCTCTCATCATTGATGTTTCTCTCTTTCCCTCTCCCTTCCTCTCTGAAATAAATAAAATATATATATATATCTTTTTTTTTTAAATTTCCACAAATTTGGAAGCTTAAATTAACAGAAATTTATTCTCTCACAGTTCTGA
The DNA here is from genome assembly GCF_000147115.1 of Myotis lucifugus. Classification (NCBI taxonomy): domain Eukaryota; kingdom Metazoa; phylum Chordata; class Mammalia; order Chiroptera; family Vespertilionidae; genus Myotis; species Myotis lucifugus. The sequence continues at coordinate 1,661 of NW_005877539.1, forward strand.
AGGTAAGAAGTCCAAATTTAAGGTGTCAGCAGGGCCATACTTCTTCTGCAGTCTCTAGAGAAGGATCTTTCTTCGCCTCTTCCAGCTTCTGGTGGGCATTGGCATTGGTAGCTTCTGGCAATATCACTCCAAACTCAGTTTCTGTCTCTGTCATCACATTGTCTTCTCCATGTGTGTTTTCTCTTCTATCTCTTATAAAGACTGTGGACAAAAAGGGGCCACATGCTAATCCTGACAAGCTCAGGAGAGGCTTGCAGGAGGCCTTACAAACTCAGAGACAAAAGTAACCACATAGGATGCTCTAAAATGAAAACTTTTTAAACTCAAAGCACTTTATGGTGGGTATTTATGTCCTAGCCTAGAATCTTCCCTGACAAAGGTCCATCTTCACCTTAACAAGCCTGTCTGTTGACATTTTGCATCTAGGATAACATATCTGGTAAGCATGCCTTTGAATAAACAATGTAATTGCCATTTTTCCAGATCTCTCAAAGTACAGGTACCGCTAGAGCAGAGACCACAAATTGTTGATTGTTAACTATCCTGTACCACCTGTGTGAAAGAAGGCTATGTCCATCGTTTTACTTTCCAATCCCAGAGATTTCCTGCTTTGCTTTCTGTGCCTTCCTAATCTATTACCAATGAATTTCATGTAACCTACTTACAACTTCTCTTTTTATTGTTAATGTATAAAAAAAAAACATATAAAACTACCATTCTCTGGAGCATTTTCTCAATTTGTTTAAATTTTGCTTCCCAGCAATTGTGGTAAGTTTGGCTCAAATAAACTCATAAAAATTCCCCACCGAGTTTGAACATTTCTTAGGTTGACAAGACCCTTGTCATTAGATTTAGGGCCCACCTGGATAATCCAAGATAATTCCAGCTCAAGATCCTTCAAAGACTCTTTTTCCTCATGTATCCATAAGGTAATATTCACAGATTCCAGGGATTTGGAACTTATCTTTCTGAGGGCTGAAATTTAAACCATGACAGTCTACATTCTGGCCCTTGAAATTCATGTCTGTTACATGTGAAAAGTACATTCAACTCATCCCAACATTCCCCAAAATGTCAACTCATTATGGCATCAACTGTAAGTATAAAATCCCACGTAAATATTATGAACTCAAAAGTCCCAAATCTCATCTCCTAAATCAGATCTGAATGAAACCCTAAGTATGATTCATCGTAGGTCAAAATCCTCCTCTGTCTGTGGACCTGTGAAATTTACAAACCAGCTACCTGCTTTCAAAATACAATAATAGAAAAAGCATAGAATAACAATCTTAGACATTTCCATTCTACAAATGAGAAACTGGAAGGGAAGGAAGGGGTAACCTATCTGAAGAAAGTTTGAAATGCAGCAGGGGAAATTCCATGAGATTTCAGGGTCTGAGAATAGTCCTCTGTGATTCTAGGCTCCACTCATTAGACCTGTGGTTCTGCACTTTTGAGCCAGCTTCTCAGAGGCCCCAGTGGCAGCTTGGTAAACCTTGAGCCTGAAACTAATTCTTCTGCCTCGGGGGGCAGGGGGCAAGGGGGGTATGGTACCAGTCTCTGGGATCACAGTTTCACCCTCACCCTTAGAGTTGTGGCCAAAGAAGGTGATTCTATGGAGAGTATCCTTGTCAGGTGACCTGATCATAAATTCCTAACTGGGAAGGTTATGGTGGGCAGTCATGCCCCTAGTATATAGCTTTTTTACAAAGAGGCTTAGCTTTGCCTCAAGCAAGCCCTGTCAATTGGTTCTGTGCATCTAGGTTAACATGCCTTTAAAATGCCCCATCAGACCCCTTCTTCTAATACTTATCTACCCAAAAGAGAGCACATAATTTTAACTATTCTGTAATCCATTCCCACCTACATTTCTCCCACATTCATATAATCTTCCTTACGTTCCCTCCTTAATCACAAATGCATAAAAGAAACTGCAAACTGTTATTCTTCAAAGTATTTGAGATATTGCTTCCTGGCAATGATAAGTTATGGCACAAGTAAAGTCTTATAAAAATTTGGTACAGGTTTGGACATTTCTTACATCAATGTTTGGACATTTCTTTAAGGCTAGCACAGATTTTCTGGCAAGTAGCTCTACCAAAACCTTCCTGCCTACCAACTCCTGGAAGTCCAAAAGCTTTCCGTGTGTCCTGTCTCCGTTCCTTTCAGACCAGGCTGGCAGTGTGTCTGCTGATAGAAAATTCTCAAAAACTGGGTGGGTCTTTGTGTATGTCAAGGGGATTCATGTTATTATATGAGAGAGTCCTCCACAGACCTTTCCTGGATAGCTCCATCTCTACTCCTGGCTTCCCTGAGATTGTGTGAGCCCCACTGAGTCACACATCTAATCTCTTCAACAAAAGTTGGTCCAGCCACACCTTTGGCTTCTCTCCAGAGCATGGGTTCCTATCAGAGAATCTCCCAACATGAGCATTTATTCTGCAGTCTGGATATGCTGCAAATTTCTCAAATGATCAAGTGCTGATTTCTTTTGTCTTAATAGTTTCTTCCTGAATTTATTTTCCTCTTACATTTTACTTTAATCAGAAAAAGGAAACCAGGCCACACCTTCAACAGGTTGCTTGGAAATCTCGTCAGTTAAATATCGAAGAACTTCACATAAAATTCTATTCTCCATAAGAATGTAGAACACAAGTCAGCCAAGTTTGCTTCCATTTATATAACAAAAATCGACTGTCCTCCAGTTTAGAATAGGATACTCATTTTCTTCTGAGCTTTTCCCAGAAACACTTTTAAGATCAATATTTCTCTCAACACGCTGCTCATGACAATATATGCATTCTCTATGACAAAAGTTTTGGTTTTGCTTCTCACTTTCTTCTGAGCTCTCATTAGAATTTAGGCTTTTTCTATCATAAGTCTCAAAATGCTCCCAACCTTTATCCATGATCTAATTCTAAAACATCTTCCTCACTTTGAGGCAGTAGTTACAGCAGCACCCCACTTCGCATTGCCAAAACCTGTATTACCATAGTTTCCTATGCATGCTGCAATGAGTCATCACAAACTTCAGAAATTAAAACAAAATAATTTTATTTTGGAGGCCAAGAGTCCAAAATCAAGGTGTCAGGAAAGGCACACTCCTTCTGGAAGCCCTGTGGGAGAATAATTTCTTGCCTTGTCCAGCTTCTGGTGGCTATCAATCCTTGGCTTGTGGTCACATTACTGCTAACTCTGTATCCATCTTTACATTTCCTCATCCTCTTCTGTTTGTCAAATCTTCCCTACATGTCTGTGATAAGTATACTAATCCAATACAATAAAAGGCTAATATGCGCCCTGACCAGTTTGGCTCCGTGGATAGAGCATTGGCCTGCGGACTGAAAGGTCCCAGGTTCAATTCCAGTCAAGGGCATGTACCATGGTTGTGGGCACATCCCCAATAGGGGGTGTGCAGAAGGCAGCTGATTGATGTTTCTCTCTCATCGATATTTCTAACTCTCTATCCCTCTCCCTTCCTCTCTTTAAGAAATCAATAAAATATATATATATATATATTTTAAAGGCTAATATGCAAATTGACCCTACAGCAGAAGATCGTCGCTATGATGTGCACTGACCACCAGGGGGGCAGATGCTCAATGCAGGAACTGCCCCCTGGTGGTCAATACGCTCCTCCACAGGGGGAGCACCGCTCAGCCAGAAGCCGGGCTCGCCAGCAGGCTCATGGCTGGCAAGTGCAGTGGTTGATGTCAGGAGCCTCTCCCACCTCCGTGGCAGCTCTAAGAATGTCCAGGGAGCGGGCCTAAGCTGTCAGTTGGACATTCCCCCAGGGCCTCCTGGACTGCAAAGGCGCAGGCCAGGCTGAGGGACACCCCCCCAAGTGCATGAATTTCATGCACTGGGCCTCTAGTATATGTATAAGCGTACAGATTAGAATACTTGGAAAAAACACACCCTAAGGCTGTGAGCCTAGAAAAATAGGGAGGGGATAACTTGTGAATAAAAGGGAAATCAGAACAGCAAACACCTCTCTGAGTTTGGCTAGTGTTCAGCTGTCTGGACACCTGAGCAACACCTGTGCTTTACTCTAGTGTATCCTTTCTTCTTCTGGTCACTGCTAGGGCCACAGACCACAGCAACGTCCAGTTGTGCACTTCAGCCAATATGTGCATCCAATATGTGGACATCAGGAAAGGTTGAGAGAGTTAAGAGGGGCACAAAAAAGAAGCGAGACTGAACTGAGAAAAGTCTAAAACTTGGGGGAATGTGTGTGATGAGGTCTAGCCTTATGCTCTGGAACAATGGGGGGAAAGTGATAGGAAATATTTGGAAGAGCTTATAAAGAAAGGTAGTCATCTGGCTTGACATGCTTTTGCACTGTTTCATCAGACCATATTCAGTTCCTTGCTGAAGTAGAACTACGTCTAAATATACCACCTGCTTCCCGGAAGCCCCACCTCCATGAAGACTGCTATCCCGCTCAGCTCCCCAAGGCACTGCTGCTCTCCAGGGTCTCTAAAATCAGATTCCGTGGTTCTTCCACTATAGTCCAGGCTCATTTAACTGATGTTCTGTGTTTCTTTGCTGAAAGTTAGAGATTATTATTTCCTCAGAAGGAAAAACAATAAACTCTAAGAATTAATAAGAAAATTAATACTTAAATGACCTTGGATTTCACAAAATACATCTTTTTAAATAAGAGAAATCATTTTCTTCTAGGTCCCTGAAATTTCAGTATAGCCTGGGTCAATTGATAAAGCTACTAAAATAGAATTTACCAAGAAAGCAATAGAACACAAACTTAGTTAAGGTAACACAGTCATCTCCCTCAGTATGTAAAGTCAGTGCATCAAAAGGCAACTCTACAGCAAGATTCTAAACCAAGGTCATATCTTTCGAAGGCTAAATTAAGATAAATTACAAAAGCTCTCTCCTTAACACCTTGCTAAAGAAAATTGCATTTCTTTCTGCTGTATTTACTAGAGTCGCCGTGCTGCCTGCTTTTAATGACCAACCCCTTTGACCAGGCTTTGCTGAAATCTCATAAAGATGAGCTTCAATCACAAGCACAGCACAGTGCCAAGGTTGCATAAGCTGACTGCAAACAGCTGTCCGGGCTCCAATGACTAGATGAAGGAGCTACCTCTCTCTGTTAGCTCTGCTTTAGACGTTCCCTTGATTGGTCTGACCAAAGGGTATTATTTTCTTTAACATCCTTTTTCATCATCTATATCTTTTTTCCAAAGCATACAGAAGGAAGATCAAAAGAGCTGAGGCTTCTGGTCCGCCTGAATTGCCCTGAGCATATTAAATGACCTTGACTAGCTGGTTTCTAAGGTTTCTGCCGGCGTAGCACAAAATGGACACCTCCTCGCTACAGAGGCAGCCCCACAGCACCTGAGGGAAGGGAGTGGGTGAACCACTGGGTATTGTATCAGCTGAAAATGTAACAAGATTCATCAGTTTTCAAGGATCATATGTGCAACACAAGGTTCAGAGAGATGTCATTTTAGTAGACTCAGACTCCAAAAAGCCTGAGTATAGAATCAGAAGACATTATCAGGGTTCTTATACAAAAAAAAAAAAAAAAAAAGAAAGGAGCTAACAGATATACTTATAGATTGTCAAATTTTTGCTATCAGTTTAAATCTGCTGGATTATTTCAAATGGCTCCAGTATTGTCCTCCTGTTGCTGAACTGCTATTTCAGACTAATTTTTTATTTTCAACTATTGCTCTATGCCACTAGCCTCTGAAATACAGCAGACCTCTTTACCAATTCGTTAAGTTCTTCTCACTGTCAGTTTTTAAAGCCAGTAGAATAAAAATGACAGAGAGCACAAAGTCATCACCAATGAAAAACTAATAATAAATATATAAATAATGCTGAGGTATCAGAGACACTAAGAGATCCATTTTAAAATATCCTTCTTTAGGAACTTAGCTGTCATAAGAAAAGATTCTCCTAGTCCACTGCACAGTAGAATTTCAACATGTTCTGCTGCCGACCTGCCCTGTCCTGTCCTTTCTGGTGCTGCTTCCTCTGAAGCATTTCAACATTCAAAAACACATTTAAGGTGTTTTCAAAAATGGCTGCTTTACTATAATAATAAAAATTTATAATCAACTAGCTAGTTTCTCCAAATATACTTATTTGAACAGATTGTTGCTTAAATTGAAACACTAGCATTATGCCACTGTCCACCAAGAAAAAAAACAGCTTTATTTTATTTTTTAAAATTTTTTAAAAAATATATTTTATTGATTTTTCACAGAGGGGAAGGGAGAGAGATAGGGAGCCAGAAACATCGATCGGCTGCCTCCTGCACACCCCACACCGGGGATGTGCCCAAAACCAAGGTACATGCCCTTGACCGGAATCGAACCTGGGACCTTTCAGTCCGCAGGCCGATGCTCTATCCACTGAGCCAAACCAGTTACGGCCAACTTCATTTTAGTAAATAGATACCGAAAAGTGAAGGACTGAACTTATTGGGGAAAAGAAGAGTGTTTTGTACACCTGTTCTTTTATCTCCCGCATTTAGAAATATTTTGAGAATTTGGTATGTTGTGAAGTTTAGGGTTGTTTTTAGCTAAAATTCAGGTGACTGTTGAAATGGAGAGAGTTGGAATGTGTAGGCTCATCCTGACTTGATACATGATAATGCTCAGCTTATCCCCTTCTACAGTTCCTTACTGTGACTGAATTAAAATTGGTACAAGCATTGTCAGTAAAGAGTATGACTATTCTATGGACAGAAATCAGAGAATTTATTTTAAAAGCTGTTTACCAGAGTAATCATTGTAATCCAATAACTAAGAATTTCCTTGGCTACTCCAGAGAACATGGCCACAGATTTTGCTTTTAAATTTTTGCTGTTGAAAGTATTACATATGTCCCCGTTTTTCTCACAATGTCCCCTTATAGCTT
>NW_005877540.1:0-8551 GCF_000147115.1 Myotis lucifugus
GAAAATTTTAAACTAGGTGGATATTGAATAAAAAACTAATCGAAAAAGCCTCCCGCTTCTTCTATATATGTTATTGTTGATCTTATGGCATGGCATTTCTATATGTTTTTATGTAATCTTTTAAGCACTAAAATAAAAATCAAATAAGACAAAAACACATAGTTTTGAAAGTTATTTAATGAGAAGGAAACATGCTCATGTTATAAGTAGAAAAATCCTAGGTTACAAAATTGCATATATAGTGTTAATCAATTCACACTCCTTTCCAGAGTGTGAGGTGGCATTTTGGCAACACAAGGTCACTTGACAAGGGAGGGAACTCACCCTACAAGTCTCCTCAGATTGCTTTAGGTAAAACTGGGCTTCTAGAGACTTCTTAGGGAGCCCCAGCATCCACATGGAGTTTGAGGTGGGCTTTTGGCAACACAGGATCACCTGACACTGTCCTTCTAGTCATGCTCATTCAGCAAGGGCATCCTCTAAAGACCTTATCTCCCCTAGTTTTCTGTGCTGTTGTCATCCATTCAATGCCTCAAAGTGCAAATAGAGTGTCTGGTCTCTCACTCCTAATTCATAGCCCTCCTTTATACTAATCTGACTAAATTATACTCTCAGCCAAGATTTTAGAGAATTGTTTTTGTTTTGTTTTAGCTATAAGGCAAGGCATCTGGAGTACATAATAGGCATCCATGGAGAATGTAGAAGTTAACGATTATTAGGAGAGCACCTGCAGTGCATATTCTAACACTGTAAAACAGCTACTCATAATCCCATGTTACAGGTAAGAAAATATGGCTCAGAGAAATTAATTAGCTTGCTGAAGAACTATTTAAGAAATGGTGAAAGCAGGTGTTCAAGCAACTGGCTTCACCCTCTTCACCATTCCAGTGATTCCTGGGACTCTATTTTTTAAATCTCCCTAAGAAATTTTAATGATTAGCCTAGTCTAAGTTTTACAGCATTACACATCACCACTTTCCTATACCTAAAGGCAAATGAGTGGTAGCAATGCAGATTGCTTTTGTCTCCTAAGCTTTTTCTAGCTCCAGCCTCTCAGATCAAACTTCAAATTAACCCATGTGCTTTTTTTGTTGTTGTTATTAATCCTCACCCAAGGATAGCTTTTCCATTGATTTTTAGAGAGTGGAAGGGAGAGGGAGAGACAGAGAGAGAGAGAAACATTGATGTGAGAGAGACACATTGATTGGTTTTCTCCCACACGCACCCCAACTGGCCCTGGGGATTGAACCTGCAACTGAGGTACATGCCCTTGACCAGGATTGAGACCCTTCAGTCCTTGGACCAAACTGGCCAGGGTGATGGATGTGCTTTTAATTAGGGGATCCAGATAACAACATAAGTTCATATTAAAGCAATTCTTCCCATTTGCCTCTCAACACAAAGGAAGATGTACCAAATTCTCTGAACTTTGGAATGACATTTCTCCATAGATATTATAACCCAGGCTCACTTCTCTACCTCTGACTCTTTCTGTGACTAATAAATTCTTGATAAAAATCAATGCCGGATCTCTCAAGTAACAAAAATGTCCATCTTTGGGGAGTTCCCTCCATCCCTCTCTGACTCTCCTCCATGTCCTACTTTCCCCTCCAAATTCCAAGGGCCATTCAATCTACTTTTGCTTTTATTCACCTTTATTCGGCATACATCACTAGTTTCAATTTCCTGTCCCCCCTCTTACGCTAATTTTTACCTATTAACATCTGGTAATCAATCCACATCCATGGGTAACTAATTCTTCATATTAGAAGCAGTATTGAGAAAATTATTTTATATAGCTTTCAAAAAGAATTATTGTATAAAGGAGTAGTAATAATACAGTATTCTCATCAGATAAAGAAAATCTGGGAAACACAGAACCCTGTTAAAGGATTCTGAATAGAATTCTAAAACTTTTGACTTCTAACAAATATTGTAATCTTAAGTGCCAAAAAATATAAATAAGCCATATATACTTTGCTATTTGCTAACAGTTTCTTCCAGCCATATATTCTCAACAGCATTCTGTGTTATAGGGTGACTCTTAATATTGTTTAGGATTTCTTTCACTTGATATGTGGATGGAACAGTCCCAATCAAGGACATTTGCAGTCACTGTTTTCTCCCTCAGTCACTCTCCTTTCCCACCTATTACTGCAGACATCTGAATAGGGGTAGCATCTTAAACTCCCACATTTTAGCTTCTCCTGCCTGATCTCACCAACTGTTGCCATGGAAATAATTGTAGCATTGCAATTTTAGTACTACAACCAGAGTACACGACAGTGAAATCAGATTGGCAAACACAAATGAGGATGAGTCTCTCTCTTCCAACAAGTGTCTATTATACTTTGGGATATTTCTCCCCTACCCTTTCTCTGTGTTTACTCAGATGTCTAATTATATAGTTCAGTCTTTCTCTAATGACTTAGTGCAAGATTCTTCAAGGTCACCAGAAACTAAAAGCATAAATAGGAGCAAATTCATGCACAACTTATTTACATGGATTTCATGACAGCTAAGGAAAATTTTCCAAATAGTTTCCTGTAACTAAAAACTTAAGGTATATCAATATTTTTTTTTAAATCTATCAACAGTTCTCAGTCTTTACAAGCAATTATTCTAAAACTTTCTTAAATCAGTTAAAAATAAGAGCAATCTCATCAACCAAATAATGGTCATATTAGGTCACCAAATGACTTTTTAAGTTGGAGATTGTCTGGCTTTCAAACAGGGTTAACCCAGATCCAGGGTCCTAGAACCCTGGCAGTAGCAGGTAGTGGCTGTGTATTTGACATTTAAAAAATCTTGAATAAGAAACTTTAGGGAGGACAGTGGGTAAAATAATTATTAACTCTTTGCCTTCATTTTCCTACAAATAAGTAAATCCTTGATAGTGGTCACTATCCATATATTTGTTCTTATCTACCAAATTAAAAATGTATTCCTGCCAAAACCGGTTTGGCTCAGTGGATAGAGCGTCGGCCTGTGGACTGAAGGGTCCCGGGTTCGATTCCGGTCAAGGGCATGTACCTGGGTTGCAGGCACATCCCCAGTGGGGAGTGTGCAGGAGGCAGCTGATCGATGTTTCTCTCTCATCGATGTTTCTAACTCTCTATCTCTCTCTCTTCCTCTCTGTAAAAAATCAATAAAATATATTTAAAAAAAATAAAAATAAAAAAATAAAAATGTATTCCTTTAGCCCTTTGGGGTGCTAAAGGAAAATGTACTTTTTCATTGTTAATGTTATTTTAAAAGAGGAACACCACAGAGTGGTACAATGTATCTGAACTGATCCTATTTGAGACCTAGCTTGTAAGATGGCCTCCACAATCTATCTAATAATAGGGTAATATGCAAATTGGTCGAGACACCATTACAGTAATGACTGATCAGCAGGCTGCATGAGCAGCAGGCTCGGGTGGGTGGGGCCTTGCAGTGGGAACAGGGGTGGGGCCGCAGCGGAGGCCTCCCTCTCTGTGTACCTGTGCCGGGGGTTAGGCAGGCATGCACAGAGGGAGGCCTCTGCTGTGGTCCTGCCCCTGGAGGTCCACAGGCCTCCACCACGGCCCAGCCTGGGGTCCGCAGGTCTCCCCCGGCTCTGGCCTACCTCTTTGGGGTGATGGATCGCAGGGCTCCCACACTGTGACAGGGCATAGGCCAGGCTGGGGGATCCCCCCCCCCCCCGAGTGCATGAATTTTGTGCACTGGGCTACTAGTTATAAAAATAATTGGGAAGTCTAGAGACAGAGGTGGTTCTAGGTAAAATTAAGTAACCACATTGCTTTGGGAAGCACTTTGACCTTTCCTCCTCTTCTAACATTTTTCTAAATTATTTCCCCTCAAAAGAAACAAATAACCTCTCCAGCCCTCACACTCATTAGGTTTTCTGACTTTAACTGCTCATCTGAGCCACTAAGTCATATCTTTCTTAATTCTTTTTTTTTAAATATATTTTATTGATTTTTTTACAGAGAGGAAGGAAGAGGGATAGAGAGATAGAAACATCAATGAGAGAGAAACATTGATCAGCTGCCTCCTTCACACCTCCTACTGGGGATGTGCCCGCAACCAAGGTACATGCCCTTGACCGGAATCGAACCTGGGACCCTTCAGTCCGCAGGCCGATGCTCTATCCACTGAGCCAAACCAGTTAGGGCTCTTTCTTAATTCTTAATCTTTTTCTTCTCCTGCCAAATTTACCTTTCCCTTTACCACAGGCCTTATGAAACAACAGGCCAATGAGTAGTCCTTTGACATTATAAACCAGGCTGTCACTACTATTTAAGCCCATAATGACCTCCATCTCATCTAGAGTAATAGCCCGAATCCTCACAGGCTCTACACACTATAGCCCCCAATACCTGTCTAACCTCATTGCCTACTATGCCCAGCCCAGGGCCTTGGAACCGTTCCTTTGACTCTTCCCCCAGATGGCAAAATTGCCAGCTCTCTCACTTCTTCCATGTCTCAATGCTACTTTCTCACTGTGACATTAGCTCATCAAAAAGTAGAATGTCCTGCCCTGCTGGTGTGGCTCAGTGGTGGAGCATCAACTCATGCACCAAGAGGTCACAGGTTCAATTCCTACTCAGGGCACACACCCAGGTTGTGGGCTTGATTCCCAGTAGGGGGTATGAAGGAGGCAGCCGATCGATGTTGATGTTTCTCTCTCATTGATGTTTCTTTTTGAACCAAACTGACTAGGCCTTTAAATATTTATTGTTGTGGGTTTTTTTAAATTGACTTCAGAGAGAGAGGAAGAAAGTGGGAGAGAGAGATAGAAACATGAATGTAGATTGACGCTTAACCACTGAGCGACATCAGCCAGACTCTCATCCATGTTTCTGTCCCTCTCCCTTCCTCTCTCTCTAAAATCAATAAAAACATATATATATTTATATATATTTATTGACCAAACTTGTAGTCACTATACCACTTACTTGCTTATTTTTCTCCAAATAAATGTATTTGACTCCTGTTTTGACGTTTGAAAACACTAAAACATATTGCCTATGCAACTCTCTGATTCCACATTTTTAATTTTGATTTTTTTCTTATAAAATACTGTTGCTCTCCATATGACATATTATATATTTTAATTTACCTACCTGTTTATTATTTGTTTACCCCTTCACCAAAAAACACCCAGTAAGTGAGCACCCCTTCACCAAAAAACACCCAGTTAGAGAAAGTTTTTTTTGTCTGTGTTGTACTTTATTCTCCAGCATCTAAAATAGTCATTGGTACATGATGAAAGCTCAATCGATGTTTACTGAATAAATAATAAATGGCTCCTAAACAAAGGGCACCAAACAAATATTTTTTCTATTGAATGGCATCAATGACTAAACAACATTTGGATTCCCTTTTGCAACAATCTGAACTGAGATAGACTGAAAGAATGAGTCCATTGGCATTCAGATTTGAGACTTTCAGGATATATTGAGGTAGAGGCAGGTCTGTCAGAAGCCAAAACCATATGCGAGTTAGGAATATGAGGAAGCAGAAAGCATAGAAGGACCCCAACAAATATGTCCCAAGGAAATGTAGCTACCATCATTGAAGGAGACTATGATCTGGACTTGAGTACAGGTACTCCCTTTGGCCTAGACATGCATCTCTTGTTCACCACAGTTCACACAACTACCACCTACTGTCTCCTTGTTTGTGAGAGCATTCTCTATTGTTCCTGTGCTATGATTCCCCTTAGGGTGTAGAAGTAGTTCTTCATACCTTTGTTACAAATAACAGTAGATGAGCCTTAGCTGGTTTTGCTCAGTGGATAGAGTGCCGGCTTGAAGACTGAAAGGTCCTGGGTTTGATTCCGGTCAAGGGCACATGCCTTGGTTGTGGGCTCAATCCCCAGTAGGGGGTGTGCAGGATGCAGCTGATTAATGATTCTCTCTCATCATTGATATTTCTATCTCTCCCTCTCCCTTCCTCTCTGAAATCAATAAAAATATTAAAAAATAACAGTAGACAAAAGAGAAAACTAAGATGACTGCATGGTTTTATTACATCTGACCCTCTTCACTCATTGAGGTTGCCTGCATTGTAGAGTTTGTGTTTGCAACTGCTGATCACCTGAACAGTTACTCTGTGGCTATGAAGAAATTATTCCTCTCAGAGATTTAATGACTCATCTAAATGGATATTAACATTTTTTTAATGCAATGGGATACCTCTGCCTAGCTTTCACTGATGTGTTGATGCAGAGAGTGAAGAGACTTAAATAAATATTTTACCCAGTAAAATATTTAGGGACTGTGTTTTGCCCTATATATATATAATGTATTGCGCCAACCTCCTTGGCATAGGACTCAAGTATTCCCTGTAGCTCTGCTTATTTGACTGGAAACATGATAAGGCATCTAAATTCTGCAGGTATAGCCATTCCTAACAACCAATTTGATTTTTGATGGACAAAGAGGCCCAGGAAAGTAGATGTCTTTGTACCTGAGAAAAAGGAAATTCAGTAAGATAGACGTGCCCTAATCAGTATGCTGTGGGTATGACAGCATGCAAGTGAGTGATCTATTTTGTTCTGAACTCTGGCTCTGTCAAAGACAGAACACGGTTTACTAGAACAAATCAAATAAGTGTATTTGACTCCTGTTTTGACGTTTGAAAACACTAAAACATATTGCCTATGCAACTCTCTGATTCCACATTTTTAATTTTGATTTTTTTCTTATAAAATACTGTTGTCAGATAAGAGTGCAAATAACAATCAGGGTAGAATTGTTTTCAATGCTTTCAAACATTATGGACAGGATAATTTCTGCATAGATATGATAATGTGGTAGATGTAGTTCAAAAAATTACAGCCCCAAAAGATTCATGGACATAGACAACAGTGTGGTGATTGCCAGAGGGAAGAAGGTAAAGGGGGGATAAATGGTGATGGAAGGAGACTTGGGATGATAAACACACAGTACAATACATAGTACAATGTATTGTAGAATTGTATACCTGAAACCTATATAATTTAATTAACCAATGTCACCTCAATGAATTCAATAAAAAAAAAATAATCACAGCCACCCAAACAATTTGGAAACCATGAGTATGCAATCAGTGGTCAAGTATTTCAATGCTCTGTTGTCCCTGTTTCTGTTCCAGGTACATGTGACAGCGCTACAGCTATGAGTGGAATTTTAAGGGGGAAGTGTGAAGAAATTGACAGATCCTATTCCTCTGTGCAGGAATCAGATGATGAAGTTTTTAGCTGTGACAGTGCTGACAGTGTTGATAGTGTCAATCCATCCACCTCTAATCATTCACTGGTGAGTATCAGAAGCTGTATTGCAGGTTGTACTTCAAATGGTGGTGTAGGGTTGATTCTTGGAGTTTCTGTATTTATCCACTGGCTTTTATCTGCTCCAAAGTTGTTGTTTTTATCATACTAGACTTATTTGCAAACATTATATCATTTTGGTTAATATAGTCTCAGTAGTATACTTCTGTTCATCTCTATGGAGTAAGTATGAGAGGCAGGAATTAGTTCAATCCAAGGTAAGCAGATAGCAATTGAAAATGATTTCATATGTGCCTTCAGCTTTCTGAAATAGATCCATCCTTTTGAAACCTAATAAATTGAGAACCTTTGAACTTCTAATACTAATATACTTATATAAAACCCTGGGTGTAACATCACGGCCAGAACCGCGACCAACCAGGAGGAAGTCAGTCCTGCAGGGGGTCATCTTGGAAACAGCTGCGCCTTCCACCAGCTGTTTCCTGGAGGGTGAGGCTTCAGGCAGGAACCCGCCCTCAGGGTGAGGTTTCAGGCGGGGCACCGGCCCTCAGGGCGAGTTTTCAGGCAGGAACCCACTGTCTGAGCGGAGCGTGTTAGTGATATGATTTGTAATGGATCTATTATTGAAGCTACGTTTGGAAATACAATATCTATAGATTAGTGGTATAGATCTCAACCTTGGCTGCACATTAGAATCACCAGGGAATCTTTTTAAAATCCTGATTTCTGGGCCTCATCCTCCAGAAATTCTGTTTCTTTGTTACTAATGTTGTGGCCCCACCCCATAACAAAGAAACAATTTCCAGAGGATGAGGCCCAGAAATCAGGATTTTAAAAAGATTCCCAGGTGATTCTAATGTGCAGCCAAGGTTGAGAACCACTGCTATAGATAATATTAAAAATATATCTAAACGTGCAATTCTTTGTCCAAAAAATGAGCATGTTCAAAAATTAAATGAAGAAAATTTGGATATACTCAATGGAGATTTTCATACATATTTGAGTGATGATTCCATTGATTCCACAGATGATGCTGAAAAGAAAAATGTTCCCATCGAATTTCTTAATAGTATTGCTCCTTCGGGAATGCTGTGTCATAAATTAAAATTGAAAGTAGGTGCAATCATCATGCTATTGAGAAATCTCAATAATAAATGGGGTCTTTGTAATGGTACCAGATTTATTATCAAAAGATTATTACCTAACATTATCGAAGCTGAAGTATTAACAGGATCTGCAGAGCGGCAGAGGTTGTTCTTATTCCAAAAATTAATTTGTCCCCATCTGACA
>NW_005877541.1:0-1828 GCF_000147115.1 Myotis lucifugus
AAAGCAAAATGAAAAAAAGAATCCGAAAGTGTGAAGATAGTGTAAGGAGCTCCTGGGACAGCTACAAGCGTACCAACATCAGAATAATAGGAGTGCCAGAAGATGAGAGACAGCAAGATATTGAAACCTATTTGAAGAAATAATGGCAGAGAACTTCCCCCACCTGGTGAAAGAAATGGACTTACAGGTCCAAGAAGCGCAGAGAACCCCAAACAAAAGGAATCCAAAGAGGACCACACCAAGACATATCATAATTAAAATGCCAAGAGCAAAAGACAAAGAGAGAATCTTAAAAGCAGCAAGAGAAAGAGACTCAATTACCTACAAGGGAATACCCATATGACTGTCAGTTGATTTCTCAACAGAAACTTTGCAGGCCAGAAGGGAATGGCAAGAAATATTCAAAGTGCTGATTACCAAGAACCTACAACCAAGACTACTTTATCCAGCAAAGCTATCATTCAGAATTGAAGGTCAGATAAAGAGCTTCACAGATAAGGAAAAGCTAAAGGAGTTCATCACCACCAAACCAGTATTATACGAAATACTGAAAGGTATCCTTTAAGAAGAGGAAGAAGAAAAAGGTAAAGATACAAATTGTGAACAACAAACATGCATCTATCAACAAGTGAATCTAAGAATCAAGTGAATAAATAATCTGATGTACAGAATGAACTGGTGATTATAATGAATCAGGGACATAGAAAGGGAATGGACTGACTATTCTTGGGGGGGAAAGGGGAATGGGAGATTCGGGAAGAGACTGGACAAAAATCGTGAACCTATGGATGAGGACAGTGGGTGGGGAGTGAGGGCGGAGGGTGGGGCGGGAACTGGAAGGAGGGGAGTTATGGGGGGGGGGAGAGGAACAAATGTAATCTGAACAATAAAAATTTAATAATAAAAATAAATAAATAAATAAATATTGCAGAACTGAAGAGAACAATATTTGAAATCAAAAGAAGTTCCTTAGATTAGTTGAACAGCATTTTGGAGACTACAGATAAAATGACTAATGATTTTGAAGATAGATTTTTAAAAATAACCCAAAGTGAATGGCAGAGAGAAAAGATAAAAAACTTGAACAATGTTAATATATTTTGGGGCAATATCAAATAATTAAGAAGAGGAAAGAAGATAACAAAGAAAATAACAATATAACTGCCAAGAATTTCACCAAATTTCATAAAAACATTAACCCAGATATGCAGAAAACTGAGGATAATCCAAGCAATATAAATACAAATAAGACCATGGTGTAACAGGTGCTGACTGATTAAGAAAAAACTCTTAAAAGCAGCCATAAGATGAAAAGACAGTTCAGAGCTATGGCAATAAGAATGGTGGTTGACTTTTTAAATCAGAAACAATGGAAACCATGTCAATGAAATTACATTTTAAAAATTATTAAAGAAAAACAAATGATCAAGCTAGAATTCTACATCCAGTGAAAACAAGATTTAAAAAAATTACATTAAACAATGAATGGGTTACCAATGAAATCAAGGAAGAAATAAAAAACTTCTGGTAAAAAACAAAAATAAACACATGACAACCCTAAATTTATGGGACACAGCAAAAGTAGGCTGAGAGGGAAGTTCAGAGCATTACAAGCCTACTTCAATAAATAAGAAAAAGCTCTAATAAACTATTGAACATTACAACTAAAAGGATTATAAAGAGAACAACAAGAAAAGCCCAGAATAAGTAAGTAGAAGGAAGGAAATAATAAAGATCACAGCAGAAATAAGTGACATAGAGATTAAAAAAATACAAAAGATCAATGAATCCAAGAGCTGGTTCTTTGCAAAGATAAACAAGATTGACA
>NW_005877541.1:1928-8650 GCF_000147115.1 Myotis lucifugus
TGAAGGGAGAGGATCCAAATAAATTAAGTCAGAAATGATAGATGTGAAGAAACAACTGACAACACAGAAATGCATAGGAATGTAAGAAAATATTATGAACTACTATATGCCAACAAGCTGGACAACCTGGAAAAAATGGATAAATTCCTAGAAAAAGATAATCTTCCAAAACTCAGTCAGGAAGAATCAGAAAACCTTAGTAGGCCAATAACAACTGATGAAATTGAAGCAGCAATTTAAAAACTTCCAGCAAATAAAAGTCCTGGACTGGATGGATTTACAGGAGAATTTTACCAAACATTTAAAGAAGAACTAACACCTATTCTCCTCAAACTATTCCAAAAAATCCAAGAGGAAGGAACACTTCCAAGCTCTTTATACAATGCCAGCATTATACTAATCCCCAAACGAGATAAAGACACTACAAAGAAAGTGAATTACAGGCCAATATCCCCGAAGAACATAGACGCTAAAATCCTCAACAAAATATTAGCAAATTGGATCTGGCAATATATTAAAAAGATTATACATCATGACCAAATGGGATTTATTCCAGGGATGCAAGGCTGATACAATTCACAAATCAATAAATGTGATACATCACATAAATAAATTGAAAAACAAAAATCACATGATCATATCAATAGATATAGAAAAAGTATTTGACAAAATTCAATACCCATCCTATATAATAAAAGCCTAATATGCTAAGTGTCTGGTCATCTGGTCGTCTGTTCAACCAATCAAAGTGTAATATGTTAATGATATGCTAAGGCTACTCAACCACTCTCTGTGACATGCACTGACCACCAGGTGGCAGACAGTTGACCAGTCGACCAGTTGCTATGATGTGCACTGACCACCAGGGGGCAGACACTCTTACCAGTAGGTTAGCTTGCTGCTGGGGTCTGGTCGACCGGGACTGAGCGAGATGGGTCAAATATGCCCTGGAGTCCTCCCACGATCCCTCCCTTGCTGGCCAACCTCCTACATCCCTCCCCAGTCCCAATCGTGCAACTGTGGGTTCCCTTGGCCTGGCCTGCACCCTCTCACAATCCAGAACTCCTCAGGGGATGTCGGAGAGACGGTTTCAAATCGATCCTGCACGCCAGGCTGAGGGACCCCACTGGTGCACGAGTTTGCACACCAGGCCTCTAGTTTTTTATAAAAGCTCTCAGAAAAGTGGGAATAGAGGGATGATACTGCAACATAATAAAGGCCATATATGACAAATCTACAACCAACATAATATTCAATGGGCAACAACTGAAAACATTCACCCTAAGAACAGGAACAAGGCATGGATGTCTGCTTTCACCACTCTTATTCAACATAGTACTGGAAGTCTTATCCACAGCAATCAGACAAGAAGACAAATAAAAGGCATTCAATTTGGAAAGGAGGAAAGAAAACTGTCATTATTCACAGATGACATAATAATGTACATAGGAAATCCTAAAAACTCCACAAAAAACCCTAGATTTAATAAATGAATTTGGCAACATAGCAGGATATAAAATTAACACCCAGAAATGGATGGCATTTTTATACACCAATAATAAACTTTGAGAAAGAGAAACTGAAAAAGCAATCTCATTTACCATTGCAGCAACAAAAAATTAACATATTTAGGAATAAACTTAATTAAGGAGGTAAAAACCCTATACTCAGAAACCTACAGGACATTGAAAAAAAGAGATAGAATATATAAATAAGTGGGAAAATATACTGTGTTCATGAATTGGTAGAATTAACATCATTAAAATGGCCAAACTACCCAAAGCAATCTATAGATGAATGCAATCCCTATTAAAATACCAAGGCATATTTCACAGATCTAGAACAAACATTCCAAAATTTCATATGGAACCAAAAATGATCCCGGAGAGCCACAGCAATCTTGAGAGAGAGAAAAAAAAGAACACAGTTGAAGGGATCACAATACTGGATAGTAAACTATACTATGAAGTGCTATAATCAAAACATCCTGGTACTCACACAAGAACAGGCATATAGATGAATGGAACAGAAAAGATACCCCAGAAATTAACACAAGCATTTGTGCTCAATTAATATTTGACAATGGAGTAAAGACAGTCTCTTCAATTAATGGTGTTGGGGAGATTGGAAAGATACATGCAAAATAATGAAACTAGACTACCAAATTACACCATACACTCAAAATGAATAAAAGACTTAATGTAAGCATAGAAACTATAGAAAACATAGAAGAAAACATAGGCAGCACAGTATTAGACATCTCACATCTCATATCAGACTTTTCACAGATACATCTCCTAGGGCAAGAGAAACAAGGGAAAAAATAAACAAATGGGACTACATAACACTAAAAAGCTCTGCACAGCAAAAGAAATCAGCATTAAAATGAAAGTGGAACCCACTGTATGGGAGAACATATTTGCCAATGACACAACTGATAAGGGATTAATTTCCAAAATGTATAAAGTATTAATACAACTCAACAAAAGGAAGACAAACAACTCAATCAAAAAACAGGCAGAAGACCTGAATAGGCACTTCTTCAAAGAGGACATACCAATAGCCAAGAGACATATGAAAAAAATGCTCAGCATCACTAATTATCAGGGAGATACAAATTAAAATGACAATGTGGTACCACCTCACACCTGCCAGAATGGCTACCATTAATAAAACAAGAAACAAATGCAGGTGAGGATGTGGAGAAAAAGGAACCCCCATACACTGCTGGTGGGAATGCAGAGTGGTATAACCACTATGGAAAACAGTGTGGATTTTCCTCAAAAAAATAAAACTTGAGCCGTCATTTGACCCAGTGCTTCCACTTCTAGGAATATATCCTACGAAGTCTTAAATACCAATCAGAAAGAATATAGGCACCTTTATGTTCATAGGAGCATTATTTATAATAGCTAAGGTCTGGAAACAGCCCAAGTGCCCATCAGTAGATGAATGGATAAACAAACTGGTACACTTACACCATGGAAAACTATGCAGCTGTAAAAAAGAAGGATCTCTTACCCTTTGAGACAACATGGATGGACCTGGAGAGTATTATGCTAAGCAAAATAAGCCAGTCAGTGAAAAGCAAATATCATATGATCTCACTTATATGTGGAATCTAATGAACAAAATAAACTGACAAACAAAATAAATCCAAAGACATTGAAGGTTGTAGAGGACTGACATATTTCAGAGGGAGGGGGAGAAGGAGGGGGGAAGAGACTAACCAAAGGACTTATATGCATACTAGAGGCCCAGTGCATGGATTCATGCACCAGTGGGGTCCCTCGGCCTGGTTTGCGCTCTCTCACAATCCAGGACCCCTCAGGGATGTCGGAGGCCTGGTGCAAGGATTCAGCTGGTCCCTGCAGGCCAGGCCAGGACTCTAGTATGCATATAAGATCTTTGGTGAATCTTTTCCCACCTTCCTCCTCCTCCCTTCCCTTTGAGATTCATCATTCTGTTCCATGTTTCCATGCCTGTGCATTGAGTGTCTGCCCCCGGAGTCAGTGTGCATCATAGCTACCGGTTGAATGGTCAAACGGTTGAACAGTTGCTTAGGTTTTTATGTATATAGATATGCATAGCCCATGAACAGACATGTGGAGAGGGCCTGGAGCTGGGTGGTGGTGATCAATGGCGGGGGGGTGGGGGGGTGGGTGGGAGGGGACATCTATAATACTTTTGACAACAAAGATATATTTTTTTAAAAAGTGCAGCAGGCATTTTAATATTCATAAAGCTGAGAGAAAATTCGTTGTGAGTAGACTTACACAAGAGTTGTGTTAAAGGAAATTCTTCATGCTGGTGGGAAAATATACCAGATGAAAATCTGATTTTATGGGCAGAAATGAAAAGATATAGAAGTGGTAGTAAGTATGTAAATATGAAAAAAAGTCTATCTTTAACTTTACTTATGAAGATAATTTACTGCTTAAATTAAAAATAATAAAGTACCATGAGACTTATAACTAATGTAGAAGTTAAATATGTGACACAATAGTACAAAGGATTTAAAAGAAGATAAAAATTTATATTTTTGCAAAATACTTATGTAAAATACATAATTGTTCATATTTGAGTTTATATCCACATTAATTTTTGTTTCCTGTTTGTCCCATCTCTTCTTTGTTTCTTTGCATTTCTTTTCCTTCTTTCTTTCTTTTTTTTTTATTGCTTAAAGTATTACAAAGGGTATTACATATGTGTCCTTTTTTTCCCCCCGTTCTTGACAATCCCCTGGCTTCCCCTACCCCCCAGTGTCTTATGTCCATTGGTTATGCTCATATGCATGCATACAAGTCCTTCGGTTGATCTCTTACCCCCCTCCCTCCTGCACCCCAACCCTCCCCAGCCTTCCTGCTGCAGTTTGACAATCTGTATGAGGCAGCTCTGCCTCTGTATCTATTATTGTTCAAAAGCTTATAACGGTCTCTATTGTCCATGAATGAGTGAGATCATGTGGATCATTTCCTTCATTGACTGGCTTATTTCACTTAGCTTAATGCTCTCCAGCTCCATCCATGCAGTTGCAAATAGTAAGAGTTCCTTCTTTTGTACAGCAGCATAGTATTCCATCATGTAGATGTACCACAGTTTTCTAATCCATTCATCTACTGATGGGCACTTAGGCTGTTTCCAGATCTTAGCTATGGTGAATTGTGCTGCTATGAACATATGGGTGCATATATCCTTTCTGATTGGTGTTTCTGGTTTCTTGGGATATATTCCTAGAAGTGGGATCACAGGGTCAAATGGGAGTTCCATTTTTAGTTTTTTGAGGAAACTCCATACTGTCTTCCATAGTGGCTGCACCAGTCTGCATTCCCACCAGCAGTGCATGAGTGTTCCTTTTTCTCCACATCCTCTCCAGCACTTGTCGTTTGTTGATTTGTTGATGATAGCCATTCTGACAGGTGTGAGATGGTACCTCATTGTTGTTTTGATTTGCATCTCTCGGATGATTAGTGACTTTGAGCATGTTTTCATATGTCTCTTGGCTTTCTGAATGTCCTCTTTTGAAAGGTGTCTATTTAGATCCTTTGCCCATTTTTTGATTGGATTGTTTATCTTCCTTTTGTTAAGTTGTATGAGTTCCCTATAAATTTTGGAGATTAGGCCTTTATCAGATACGACATTGGCAAATATGTTTTCCCACGCAGTGGGCTTTCTTGTTGTTTTGTTGATGGTTTCTTTGGCTGTGCAGAAGCTTTTTATTTTGATGAAGTCCCATTTGTTCATTTTCTCTTTAGTTTCAAGTGCCCTCGGAGCTGTATCGGTGAAGAAATTGCTTCAGCATATGTCTGAGATTTTGTTGCTTTGGATTCTTCTAGAATTTTTATGGCTTCCATGTTACATTTAAGTCCTTTATCCATTTTGAGTTTATTTTTGTGTATGGTGTAAGTTGGTGGTCTAGTTTCATTTTCTTGCATATATCTGTCCAATTTTCCCAACACCATTTATTGAAGAGACTATCTTGGCTCCATTGTATGTTCTTGCCTCCTTTGTCAAATATTAATTGAGCATATTGGTTCGGGCCCATTTCTGGGCTCTCTATTCTATTCCACTGATCTATATGTCTGTTCTTGTGCCAGTACCAGGCAGTTTTGAGAACAGTGGCTTTGTAATACAGCTTGATATCTGGTATTGAGATCCCACCTACTTTGTTCTTTCTCAGGATCACTGCAGCTATTCGGGGTCTTTTTTTATTCCAGATGAATTTTTGGAGAGTTCGTTCTAGATCTGTGAAGTAGGCCGTTGGTATTTTAATGGGAAGTGCGTTGAATTTATAGATTGCTTTGGGTAGTATGGACATTTTAATGATGTTGATTCTACCAATCCAAGAACATGGTATGTTCTTCCATCTGTTTATGTCTTCCTCTATCTCTTTTTTTCAACGTCCTGTAGTTTTCTGAGTAGAGGTCTTTTACCTCTTTAGTTAAGCTTATTCCTAGGTAGCTTAATTTTTTTGGTGCGATGGTAAATGGGATTGTTTTTATAATCTCTCTTTCTGAAAGTTCACTATTGGTGTATAGAAATGCCTCAGATTTCTTGTCTCTTCCTTCTTTCAAATATTAATTGACGTTTTTAATATTCCATTTTCTTTAAGAAGCATTATGCTTTGAAAATCTTCATGAGCATTATTTATATTCTATCTCCTGAATCTTACACATGCATTATTGACTGGGCCACATTACTTGCTTTTAGGGTCAACATTAAAAAATTAAAATTAATTTTTAAAAATCCATGATGAACAAAATAAATACCATTTTTAAACATTTCATTTTACAATGGAAAGAAAACAATATGTTTGTTTTCTTCACTTTTTAAAAAATATTCTTAATTATTTTAAATATATTTTTATCTATTTCAGAGAGAGGAAGGAAGAGGGAGAGAGAGAAATATCAATGGTCACAGAGAATCATTGATCAGTTGCCTCCTGCATGTCCTCTATAGGGATTGATCCTGCAACCTGAGCATGTGCCCTGACTGGGAATCAAACCATAACCTCCTGGTTCATGGGTCAGTGCTCGACCACTGAGCCACACTGACTGGGCATAAATGCCAAATTTTAAATAAAGGCAGGATCAGTAATAGTGTCATGCTGGCCATGTTGGAACCTGAGGGAAAAGGAAAAATCTGCCATGTTGATGTCTTCATTTAAAAAAATTTGATAATGGGTTTATAATTTTTACATTAACTTTGATTTTTTAAATATT
>NW_005877542.1:0-8548 GCF_000147115.1 Myotis lucifugus
AAGAGTTTGGGGAGCTCCTGAGTTTGACCTTTGACCTAAGCAGC
The DNA here is from genome assembly GCF_000147115.1 of Myotis lucifugus. Lineage (NCBI taxonomy): Eukaryota > Metazoa > Chordata > Mammalia > Chiroptera > Vespertilionidae > Myotis > Myotis lucifugus. Next base: position 45 of record NW_005877542.1, read on the forward strand.
TGGAAGGATGAGTCGGCCGAGGTAATAATAACGGCAGCTCTCACATTCTGTGCACCTACTGTGTGCCTGACTTCGTTAAATCCTTTTGACTATCCTGAGAAGCAGGAGGTGGAGGTGGGAGGCGTGGTAGGATTCTGGATTTTTTTTTTCAAAGACACACTTTATTTTATTTTATTATTTCAGAGAGGAAGGGAGAGGGAGAGATAGAAACATCAATCTTGCATGCCCCACATTAGGGATTAAACCTGAAGCCCAGGCATGTGCCCTGACCGGGAATCGAACCGTGACCTCCTAGTTCATAGGTCAATGTTCAACCACTGAGCTACACCGGTAGGGCAGGATTCTGGATTTATTTAGGTTTATTTATTTATTTTTTATTTTGTTATTATTTTTTTAAATATATTTTATTGATTTTTTACAGAGAGGAAGGGAGAGAGATAGAGAGAGTTAGAAACATCGATCAGCTGCCTCCTGCACACCTCCCACTGGGGATGTGCCCGCAACCCAGGTACATGCCCTTGACCGGAATCGAACCTGGGACCTTTCAGTCCGCAGGCCGACGCTCTATCCACTGAGCCAAACTGGTTTCAGCATTAGGTTTATTTATTACTTATTTAGGGTTTTTTTAAAATTTGCTCAGTAGCTATTTGTGGAGTCAATGGATAATAGCAATAATAGCAAACACATGTAGTGTGTGTCTGGCACTGTTCTCAGCATTTTACCTACCATCACTCAGCACTTTACTTGATGCTTATGCTGCCTCCTCCAGGCAGCACCCCCTGATTGCCTCCCTGTCTACCCCTCCCCTCCCCACCCCTTCCACATAGGAGGTTATCTTGTCCTTACCTCAGACTGTGCAGCTGGCCTCAGAATATGTGCTGCCCTTTGCCTCCTATTAGGCCTGGCTGGGCCTGCCTCAGCCTCCCTTTCCATCTTACAGCTGGTGAATGGAGCCATCATATTCCCCTTCTCCCCCTGGGACACCCCCATATTCACCTAGCTTGCCCCTGCGTTTCATTCTGGTCTTTGCTCAAAATGTCACCTCCTCGGAGAAGCCTTCCCGGATTATCTCTGTCCCCTCACCCTTCCTTATTTTGCTCCACATCACTCCTATTCCATATGAATTTGTTTAGCTGTTTACTGTCTGCCTCCTCTTGGAGAAAGTAGCTCCATGGCGGCAGGGTCGTGCCTCCAGCACAGCTCTACATTCGAAGCCCCATTGCACACATCTAAAAACTAGAACGAGGCCCGGTACAAAACAAAGTAGCTTTTATGTTTCTAGAACTATTTGTTGAATGAATGCCTGTCCCACCGCTAAAGCGGCTGGGAGTGTGCCATGCCGCCCTCTGGTGGTGAATGGAAAACTTGAACCGCGAAAATCAGCTTGCGTGGCTATCAAATTTCTACCAGATCTTCATGTAGCCTGATAATTATAGACTAATTCTAGATTTAAAAAAATATGTTTAGACATAGATATAGATAAAGATATAGAGATAGAGATAGAGATGATATAGATATATAGATATAGATATAGATATAGATATAGATGATATAGATATAGATATAGATGATATAGATATAGATATAGATACAGATATAGATATGATCCTGGCCGGTGTTGCAAGGGGTTAGAGCCCCGGGCCCATGCACCAAAGGGTCGAGGGCACGTGTGGGACTCATGTATCTCTCTCACATGGATGTTTCTCTCGCTCTCCTTCCTCTCTCCCTTTCACTTTCTCTGAAAAGCATGGGAAAAATATCCTCCTGTGAGGATTAACAAAAAATAAAAAAGAAAAGAAAAAAATATGTTTTTATTGATTTTAGAGAGAGAAGAAGGGAGAGATAGAAACATTGATGAGAGAAAAACATCGATGGGCTGCCTCCTGCACCCCTGCTGGGGATCGAGCCCGAAACCCAGGCATGTGCCCTCACTGGGAATTGAACCGTGACCTCCTGGTTCCTAGGTCGATGCTCAACCTCTAAGCCACGCTGGCTGGGCCTAATCTCTTCTTATAGTGGATGAGGGCCCACCCTCATTTTCACTTAATTCCTTCTGTAAAAAGGCTTGTGTCCAAATAAGGTCGAATTCTGAGGTACGGGGGGGTGTCAGAGATAGCTGGAGCACTGCACAGCACTGCTGCTCCGAGTTGCTCTGGGTCCATAGATTCTTCTGAATTCTCCTCGACGATGCCAAGTATCAGGGCAGATTCCTTCTCGAACCCTGCCCACTGCACTAACTGTTGGGTCCCAACCGCTCTGCCTCGGACTGGACCTTCTTGGATGCCGGGTCTTAGATGGAGAAGCCATGAGAAGTTGTGGGTGTATAAGAGCGAGTCTTGCCCTAACTGGTTTGGCTCAGTGGATAGAGCATTGGCCTGCGGACTGAAGGGTCGCAGGTTCGATTCCAGTCAAGGGCACATGCCTGGGTTGCGGGCTCGATCCCCAGTAGGGGTCATGCAGGAAGCAGCCGACCAATGAGGCTCTCTCATCATTGATGTTTCTGTCTGTCTCTCCCTCTCTGAAATCAATAAAAATATATTAAAAATAAGAAAGACGCTGAAACCGGTTTGGCTCAGTGGATAGAGTGTTGGCCTGCGGACTGAAGGGTCCCGGGTTCGATTCCGGTCAAGGGTATGTACCTGGGTTGTGGGCACATCCCTAGTGGGAGATGTGCAGGAGGCAGCTGGTCGATGTTTCTCTCTCATCGATGTTTCTAACTCTCTGTCTCTCTCCCTTCCTCTCTGTAAAAAATCAATAAAATATATTTTTAAAAAAAAAAAAGAAAGACGGAGCCTTTATTGTAGGAACCAGTGGCCATAAGCCATTAGACAAAACTTGGCTCTTCACAGCAAAGTCCATTCAGGCCACAGCACATCGGCTGGTAAATACATATCTTCCCTACACAGCAGCCTTCATCTCTGTACCCACAGCTGTTATCTGAGCAGCCGCACGCTGCCTCTAGACCAGCGGTTCTCAACCTGTGGGTCGCGATCCCTTTGGCTGGCAAACGACCCTTTCACAGGGGTCGCCTAAGACCATCCTGCATATCAGATATTTACATTACGATTCATAACAGTAGCAACATTACAGTGATGAAGTAGCAACAGAAATAATTTTATGGTTGGGTCACAACATGAAGAACTGTATTTAAAGGGTTAGAAGGTTGAGAACTACTGCCTAGACCAGGGGGCCTCAAACTTTTTATTTATTTTTTAATATATTTTTAATTGATTTTTTACAGAGAGGAAGGGAGAGAGATAGAGAGTCAGAAACATCGATGAGAGAGAAACATCGATCAGCTACCTCCTGCACATCTCCTACTGGGGATGTGCCCGCAACCCAGGTACATGCCCTTGACCGGAATCGAACCCGGACCCTTCAGTCCTCAGGCCGACGCTCTATCCACTGAGCCAAACCGGTTTCGGCAGGCCTCAAACTTTTTAAACAGAGGGCCAGTTCACTGTCCCTCAGACCATTGGAGGGCCGGACTACAGTTTAAAAAAAAACTATGAACAAATTCCTATGCACACTGCACATATCTTATTTTGAAGTAAAAAAACAAAACGGGAACAAATACAATATTTGTATTTGCATGTGGCCGCGGGCCGTGGTTTGAGGACCCCTGGCCTAGACCAGTGATGGCGAACCTGTTGAGCTCGGCGTGTCAGCATTTTGAAAAACCCTAACTTAACTCTGGTGCCGTGTCACATATAGACATTTTTGGATCTTTGCAACCATAGTAAAACAAAGACTTATATTTTTGATATTTATTTTATATATTTAAATGCCATTTAGCAAAGAAAAATCAACCAAAAAAATGAGTTCGCGTGTCACCTCTGACACGGGTGTCACAGGTTCGCCATCGCTGGCCTAGACCTATAGCTTTACAGAGCAATTGTAGCTGAGCTCTCCCTTCGAGCGACAGCCTCAGTAGCCTCTCCAAGCCGCTCTGGCTCAGCGGCTTCTCCTGTCCCCCGTGCCCCGCACCCTGGCTGGTCTCTAGCCTCACATAGTAACTACCTCGGGGCTGTTCCGTCTGAGCTCTCTGGTCTTAGTAACTTACTTTTCATGCTACTTAGACAAAGGAGGCCAGTTGCCAACAGTGACATCAATCATTAGGCGTCGGCAAGGCACGCCTGCGCAGCGTCCCGTCATTGTTGTCCTTGCACCTGCTCATGGCACCTCAGTCTTGAACATTTGATTAAGATTCCCGTGTTCAGAGTGGCCTTGGCTGTCCGGCATACGATCGACAAGGCCTCTACACTCTAATCAGCCTTGACTATCTGGGGACTCTGGCGTGGTTACCACAGGGGGGTTAGGACTTCAACATATAGATTTTTTTGGGGAGGGGGACACAAATCAGCCCATAAGAGGGGCTATTATGTTAAAGCAGCTGGGAACATTCTGGCACGTGACATGCCTTTTGGTGAACATGTGCATGCATTTCCATTGGCCACATCCTCAGAGGGGACTGGCCGGCTCACAGAGTATGTGGTGTGTGTGTGTGTGTGTGCGTGCGTGTGTGTGTGTGAACTGGAGTAGAACTTGCCAAACAGTTCTCAGTGTGGCTGGAGCATTTTACGCCCCGCCCCCAAATGGATGAGAGTTCCAGCTGCTCCAGATCCTCATCAGCTCTTGATAGTGTCAGTCTCTTGAGTTTGAGACATTCTGTGGTTGGTAAACAAAATATGATTTGCCTGGTTTTAATACAGCCTGAATTTCCCATGGATGCAATTACTTTTATTTTTATTTATTTATTTTTTAAATATATATTTTATTGATTTTTTAGAGAGGAAGGAAGAGGGATAGAGAGCCAGAAACATCGGTGAGAGAGAAACATTGATCAGCTGCCTCCTGCACACCCCCCACTGGGGATGTGCCCGCAACCAAGGTACATGCCCTTGACCGGAATCGAACCTGGGACCTTTCAGTCCGCAGGCCGATGCTCTATCCACTGAGCCAAACCAATCAGGGCTGCAATTACTTTTAAAAAAATAATAATTTTATTGATTTCAAGGAGAAAGGGAGAGGGAGAGAGAGTGTCATGGATCGGCTGCCTCCTGCATGCCCCACATTGGGGATCGAGCCTGCAACCCAGGCATGTGCCCTGATCGGGAATCGAACCCTGACCTCCTGGTTCATAGTTTGACGCTCAACCCCTGAGCCATGCCGGCTGGGCATTTTTTTAAAAATATATTTTATTGATTTTTTACAGAGAGGAAGAGAGAAGGATAGAGAGTTAGAAACATCGATCAGCTGCCTCCTGCACACCTCCTACTGGGGATGTGCCCACAACCAAGGTACATGCCCTTGACCGGAATTGAACCTGGGACCTTTCAGTTCGCAGGCCGATGCTCTATCCACTGAGCCAAACCGGTTAGGGCTTTTTTTTTTTTTTTTTTTTTTTTTTAGAGAGAGGAAGGGAGAAACATCGATTTGTTGTTCCACTTCTTTATGCACTCATTGGTTAATTCTTGTATGTGCCCTGACGGGTGTTCGAACCTACAACCTTGGCGTATGGGGATGACTCTCTAACTATAACTGAGCTACCCGGCCAGGGCCACAACTACTTTCCAGGAAATATTGTACTATGTTTTGTTCAGAAATCAACCCGGGGTTATTCACCCTTCTTGATAATCACGTCCCCACTGCAACCCCACTTCCGGCATCAAAGTCACATCAAAGAGTTCCACCACAGCATCTGTGTCAAACTGCTGTTCCAGCTGCTGCATTCTCTCTCTCTCTCTCTCTCTCTCTCTCTCTCTCTCTCTCTCTCTCTTACTTACCCCTTTCTCAACATCTCAAATATAACAAAAGGGATTGACATTATTCCATTGGCCATTTTTCTAATTCTCTTATACTTCAATATATTCATTATAAGTAGGTGAAAGCACTTGACCATTTATTTATGTTTTCCAGTGTAGTTGTACTAATGCATTGTTACATGTTTTTCTTTATTATAAATTACTTCATTTCTATTTGATGTTAGTTAGGTTATTATAATGATTTTTTAAAAAATATATTTTATGGATTTTTTACAGAGAGGAAGGGAGAGAGATAGAGAGTTAGAAACATCGATGAGAGAGAAACATCGATCAGCTGCCTCCTGCACACCTCCTACTGGGGATGTGCCCGCAACCCAGGTACATGCCCTTGACCGGAATCGAACCTGGGACCCTTCAGTCCGCAGGCCGACGCTCTATCCACTGAGCCAAACCGGTTTCAGCTATAATGATTTTTTAAAATGGTGTATGCCAGTAGGACACACCATCTATGCATTTCATTTCATAGAGTGGGGTTGGGACCTGCTGGTCTAATGGGTTGGGGAGATTGTAAAGGCTCCGTGAGAATCGGCTGCTTTCCTTGTTCAGTATGTACTGAGAACTACTGAGTGCTTGGCCCTGCCTGGACAATGCTGGGGACGCAGCGGTGACAGACAACCCCAGCCCTGCCCCTACAGGGCTCAGAGTCTGGGGAGATACAGACCTTTTCCGGGACAGGAGGCCCCTGAATGGACTGGGCTGGGCGGAAGGAATCTGGGGGGAGTAGGACAGCCCAGAGGGCCACCTGCCCCAGCCTGGGGTCAGGGAGGGCTTCCTGGAAGAGGTGGTATCTGAGCTGAGCCTGGAGGATGAGGAGGACTTAACTAGAGGAAAAGGCTTGGAAGGGTGTTCCAAGCAGGAGGAACAGCCTACGCCAAGGCCCAGACAAGAGGGAAAATGTGTTGTGTTCAAGGAACCAAACGCTTGTTATGTAGCGAGAGACGGGTTTCTCACCGCGGCTCGTTGTGCCTGGGCAGGCTCTTCTGTCTGCCGTGGCGTCCGTACAGGGAGGCAGATGAAGTATAAGCTTCTAGCCCGTCACTCCCATGGCTCTGCCCGCACCCTTGGAGGTGCCCTTGAAGTCTTACTTTTTGTTGTTGTTAATCATCACCCGAGAATATTTTCCCCCATTTATTTTTATTTTTTTAAATTGATTTCAGAGAGGAAGGGAGGAGAGAGATAGAAACATCAATGATGAGAGGGAATCTTCGATCTGCTGCCTTCTGCACATCCCGCACTGGGGATCAAGCCTGCCAACTCGGACATGTGCCCTGATGGGGAATCGAACTGTGACCTTCTGGTTCATAATTGATGCTCAAGCAGTGAGCCACACTGGCCAGAATCCATTGATTTTTAGAGTGGGAGGGAGGGGTAGAGGAAGAAGGAGAGAGAGAGAGAGAGAGAGAGAGAGAGAGAGAAAGAGAGAGAGAGAGAGGTGAGAGACAGAGAGAGAGAGAGAGAGAGAGAGAGAGAGAGAGGTGAGAGACAGAGAGAGAGAGAGAGAGAGAGAGAGAGAGAGAGAGAGGTGAGACACAATTGGATTGGTTGCCTTTAGCAGGGGCTGGGATTGAATCTGCAACCCAGGTACATGCTCTTGACTGGGAATTGAACCCACAACCCTTTGTTGCCTGGGGCAACACTCTAACCACTGAGCGGAACCAGCTAGGGCTAAGTCTTGCATTCTTTTATTCGTTTTCAAGAGGGCTTCCTACCTGTGTGAACTTCAGGCCCTACATAACCTGGGTCCACCTCTGTCCATTCTTGGTAGTAAATTAATCTTTGACCCAGCAATTTGTCTTTTCAGAAGTCATAAATGGTCTCCATTTATCGAGAACTTAACACTATTTCAGGTCTTGTGCCAAACACTTTACATGTATTAATTCACCGATCCACTGAGTTCTGCACAACAAACCTGGAGGGAGGTGTCACAATCTCTATTTTACAGATGAAAACGCTGAAGTCCAGAGAATTTTCCTATATTCCCCAAGGTCACACAGTCAGTAGATGACAGAGCCAGGATTCAAACCCATGCCTTCTGGCTTCAGAGTCCAGGCTTATCATACAATTATGAGTTCTTTTTTTTTTTTAAAAAAAATGTTTTTATTGATTTCAGAGAGGAAGGAAGAGGGAGAGATAGAAACATCAGTGATGAGAATCATTGATACGCTGCCTCCTGCAGGCCCACTACTGGGGACCCAGCCCACAATCCAGGCATGTGCCCTGACCAGGAATCAAACCCTGACCTCCTGGTTCATAGGTCGATGCTCAGCCACTGAGCCATGCCGGCCCGGCATGAGTTCTTTTTGAGCAAAGTTACAGACCGCGTGCAAACAAAGATGTGTGCTTCTAGTTCAATGCGGCATTGAGGGCAACCTCCCCAAACTGGGACCCACTCAACCGTCCACGGGACCAGGTGGGGCAAATCATGGCCCATCTACAGGATGGAATTTTACCCAGCCGTTTAAAAGGTTAACCACCCCTTGTTAAGTTAAAGATACAGAATTTCAGTGCAGTATATCTGCCTTTTGTTTTATTAAGAAGGCAGGAAAATAGTAGTAATAAAGATTTACTCGCCGAACCGGTTTGGCTCAGTGGATAGAGCGTCGGCCTGCGGACTGAAGGGTTCCAGGTTCGATTCCGGTCAAGGGCATGTACCTTGGTTGTGGGCACATCCCCAGTGGA
>NW_005877543.1:0-8547 GCF_000147115.1 Myotis lucifugus
AGGCCTGAGAGAAAGAGAGAGGTAATAGCTGATCAACAGCTGCCACGGAGACTGCAGATCAGACCCTGCCCCTCTCTCTGGGCCTGATTCACAGCCCCCTCGGCAGTCAGTTCTGGGTCGCTGTGCCCACACCGGTGGCAGTCAGTGCTGGGTTGCACTAACTGCAGGACTGCGGGTGTTTGGTCGAGCTTTCGGTTGTTGTGGACGTTTTGAACCCTGGCTCTATATATATTTAGATTGTTGAAGAAAAAACATTATTTGTACACTTACTGCAAAATTTCTCTGTTAGTAATTATTTTGAAATAAAAACAAAAATGTTGTGACATTAAGTTCTAATTTTTACATTTTGAAGATGTAATTCTATGTGAGAATGATTTTCTTTATTTTGTAGGTACCACTATCTATGTATACATGTTGTAAAATTTCCCCTTTATACATGGGCTTCAGAAATGCCATCCACTTTGTTGTAGAGCTGTTTTGTTTTTCCTTGTTAGTCTCAGTCACTGTGCAACATTGTTAACAAGAAAAACTCAAATCTTTTTATGTAAGATTTCTTATAGTTTTTGTATTTATTTCTCTTACAGGTACTATAATTCAGTTTTATTTTGTATTCTGTATGTTTTCCACATCTATGCTTAGTAGTGTTTATTATTTTTCTTTAATCTGTCACTCTACATATACTCCTCCTCTGTATTTTAAATACTAATGCAAGTTTATTATATACAGCATCAGACAGGTAATAAAGCAATATTTCTAAAAGCATGATTTCAGATTGCAGGTTTGATCCCCATTCCTGGTCCAGGCATGTACGGGAGGCAATTGATGGAAGTTTCTCTCTCTCTCCCTCTTCCTTCTCTCTCTAAAATCAGTAATAATAATAAAAAGAAACATTTCCTCAGGCGAGGATTAGAAAATTAGTCAGCAGAAAAAATCAAAGATTGTTTTGTAACATTTGGACTCAGTGTCTAACCCTGATGGCCAATGTGTCACATTCACAATGTCTGTATATCATGTGAAAAGTCCATCTAACGAGAACATGGCCAGCTCTTTTACGTGGTGGCTATAACCACAGCAGATGTTGCTATGAAATTTTAACATTTTGTTATTACCCAGTTATTTATTAAATTGTATTGTCTATATCATGGGAAACATTCAGAGCTACATTAGTAGTGAATACAATACCCAAGAAATAAGTAAAAATAGCAATATTAGAAATAACAATAATATTAGCAAAAACGAGCATTTCTGTTGTAGATGTGAGCTTTCTCCAGAGGTATCTGAGATTTTTCAGAAATGGTAGAAATAATCACTAACTAATGAGGTAACATATAGGGTCTCATAAATAAGTTGTAGCAGTTTGCCTCAGAAGTACCTTTTGCAGGTTCTGAATGTGATTTTAGGACATTTGAAGATCAACTACATTCTTTTTTTTTTTAACTGTTTAGTTTTTATTTCATAATCATAAACTTAACTCCACAATCCTGCTAGACTGGCATGGGGGTAAGGAAATTATGGAACCCAATGAACTGTGGTGAGAGCACAAAGATTATAGAACATTCCAAGCAGGTGGGGGTGAAGGGGTGCTCTCCTGAGCTACAACAGGAATGGTCTGGTGGTTAAGATAAAACACAAGTCAAATTTGTTAGAGTTCTTCACAGTCGGCAACGGTGATCTTCTTGCTGGTCTTGCCATTTCTGGACCCAAAGTGCTCCATGGCTGTCACAATACCCATGCCTTCTTTCACCTGGCGAAGACCACATGCTTGCCATCCAACCACTCAGGCTTGGCCGTGCAGATGAAAACTGGGCACCATTTGTGTTAGGTCCAGCATTTGCCATGGACAAGATGCCAGGACCTGTATGTTTCAGGATGAAGTTCTCATCCTCAAATTTCTCCCCATAGATGGACTTGCCGCCCGTGCCATGATGGCGCGAGAAGTCATCACCCTGGTACATAAATCCCAGAATAATTCTGTGAAAGCAGGAACCTTCTTTATAACCAAATCCTTTCTCCCCAGTGCTCAGAACACGGAAGGTTTTTTTTTGCTGTCTTTGGAACTTTGTCTGCAAACAGGTCGAAGAAGACACGGCCCAAGGGCTCACCGTGGATGGAGATGTCGAAGAACATGGTGGGGTTCACCCTGGCTGGTCACAGGTGGCTCCAGGGCAGCGGCATCTGCAAAGTGGACAATTACATCCTTAATGATCCAAGATACGTTGTGGACACTCAGGGAAAAAGTGATACAAGATTGTTGTTCTATTTTAAAATAATTCAGTAGAGTAAAACCTAGAAGTACTAGTAGTATACTTTATATGTTTTCAATAGGAAGTATCAACAAAATTCTCTCAATAACTAATTATTTTACTCATTACACCCAGAACTAACTGACCAGAGAACATCAAATATAATTATAGTTCATGTGAAAAGCTCATTTTTCATGTATTTCATGCTAAGTTCAATTATGAGGAATATAAATGTTTTGAAAGTCTATTTTAAAACAAATGTTTTAAGTAGCAGGAAACAAAGTATTTTCAAATAACTGGTTCATTCCCAATGGAAATTCCATCCTGAGAGAGTTAAAAGGTTAAAAGAACTCCATTAAGCATGCTGGTAACCTTCTGCTTGGAACACAGACTGTTACACTCTATGTGGCCTTCCTGGCCCATGTATATAGATCAATTTATTGAATATACTGACAACATAGGGGGCCAGCACAAAGCAACTTTATTCTTTTCCAAAATTGTCTTGCTATTTACTCTATTAACTTTTATTTCTCACCCAGGATGAAATATCTGCTTTTGCCTATCAATAGAAGACACTATTCTATTGTTCAAATAATAAAATACAGTGTAAGAAAAACCTGAACTTATTAAATTTAAGTGAAAATCAAGACTATTCTTATGGGAGGAGGGACATGTTTGGTGTTTTTTCTCCCTCACTTAAACTCATTCTTTGTTGTTTTGGGCTTCACCACATTTGTAACAAGAAGACAGAGAGTGGTAGAGGACAAAATTCTTCACTGGTGATTTCTAGTTATGGCATATTTCAAATACTGATTTTTTTCTTGTGTGGAGTGTTTTCTTTAGGTGTTTTAGGGAACCACCTAGAGTGTGACCTCTCACTTATAATTTCTTTGATGTAAGCAATAATTCTCACAAATAGGGAATTTATTTAGTCTCTCAGTGCCTCAGTTTTCTTATATGTAGTATTGGATTGTCCTGATAAGATTGATATATGGAATGAAGAATTTATGTACATTAATCACTTACAACACGGTCCTGCTCAGAACATAACCTAGAAATCACAAATTGGATTTTGACAAGTGTGTGTGTGTGTGTGTGTGTGTGCAATCATTGGAAAATGATTTCATATCATGTGGAATTCCTCTTAAATAGTAATAGCTATACTACTAACAAAACAGCCATTTAATTTATAATTATCTTGAAAGAAAAGTCTTGAAAATCTGTGATAACAATTATTTAAATTCAATATATTATAATACAAATACTGATATTTTGGCAAAAAATGTTTGTTAATGCCAGGACATTTCTAAAAATGTATTCAAAATTGAACTTAATGTCTAATTTCTTGGTTTTATATGAAACTTGAGATACTAGTAAAACACTGTATCCAGGAATAGATAATAGTTGTAGATGTTAATCCCTCCACTTCCAAAGCTATCTCCGTAGTTTGAAACAACTGTAGAGAAAATAAAATGTCAAATGATCACATATATTTCCCCCCTGAATGATCTATTTTATTGCATGAAAATTAACATTTTTTCACAGTACATTTCAATTATCCCAATGAAGAAAACATGTTTACTTTCCTTGTAAGAATTACCAATTCAATAGTAAAAGTCTACAACAAGTTGTTAAAAATATCCATATACTGCTATAATAAAGACAATAAATATATTTTTAATACTTGGGGTAACATGATATATTAGAATATTGAGAGTAAGTCAGAATCATGGATATATTTTCTTTCTAATCTTTCATTTTGACCCTCATGTGCCTACCTTAATTGGAATGTAATATTTGTTAAAGAGAAGATTGAATTAATGAATGAATCAATTAATTATACTGCTCGGAATTCTGTGTTGTCAAAAATACAAAATGAAGACAAATTTGAAAATTCCCTGAATGGGCAAAACCATTTAAAATACACAAGGAAACCCTAATTTAGCTTATTTTGCAAATGGGAAAAACTTAACTTGGGCTACTTCTTATAAATGCCTCTGAAAATCATAAAAGAAACATAATCTATTCCCCAAATTGTCATGAGTAACCACCTTAACCAATCCCTTATTCCTATAAAAACTTGAATGATATAACCAATTATTGTAAATGATAAGCAGCCTCTAAATTTTCACTGTGTAAGCTGTCTTATAACAGTATATGCTGAGCTCATTCCACTGTGGATTTGAGGGCTCCAGTGTGTGCACTGTTCTTATATGCACAATAATCTCTTAGTGAATACCATTTTACTGATCTCATGATGGGGCCGCTTGAGCTGAGTTCTGTGGCACTGGACTAACCCCACAATTATGAAGCCAATCCTAACTACTATTTCAAATGTATATAATGAAAGCCCAAAGGTCTGAGTTATGTAATGAAAACCAGCTGGAATCTATGTATTGGCCAATAAAATCAATTCCTTAAAATATGGTTAAGATTCAAGTCGCATTTTAAAAATAATTTTTAAAAATTATTTTATGCTTATGGCTTATTCACAAGTTATCATATCTACTATCCCTAATCTTGTGTAGTTTGTTTAAAACAATATGAATTACAGAGTCGAGAAAACTGTATTATAATAAACCTTTATTTTTCAGCTTTGGAAGTTTTTGTTGTTAAAAGAAAAATGCTAATAAACTATTAGATATAGTCCAATAAAATCTGTTACTCAGATTTCTATTGACTAAAGGGCAAATTTCATGCAATATGACCATGATGAATTATTTTAGAATGTCTATGTTCTAGTACTGTTTTGAATCCTTAAAATATTGTATCATGTTTAATACCATGTTAGTCTGTTAAATTATATTAAAATATAAATATATTAAATGGTATAACATAATTACAAAAACTAGAACATGTCAGATAAGTATTGTTTGATAAGTGAGTAATTTGAGTTTTTTTTCTTAATTTATTGATTTGAGAGAGAGAGAGAGAGAGAGAGAGAGAGAGATTTCTTATTCCAGTCATTTATGTATTCACTAGAGGCCCGGTGCACAAATTCTAATTGGAAGGAAATTAATTAGAAGAAATATTTTAATATCGCCATTTGCCCTTTCTCTATAATAGAAGTGTCAACCAAATTCAGAATCCACAATGACAGATGGAAACACACTTGTGTGACTGGTGCCAACGAGAGCTTTATATATATATATATATATAGATAGATAGATAGATAAACTTGCTTAATTAGACCTGCTTTCTGATTTAGCTAAACTTCTTCCAGCTCAGTGAAGCACCCCACCTTCTCTTTCAGGTAATTGTTAGCAACACAGGGAGAACAAGGGTGAAATATTTTACTGTAGCAGTGCTTGACTATATTCTGCGCAGTGAGAAAACCTGAAGTCATTTTCAAGGTTCACCATTTCTTACTTCTTTTCAGTCTGGTCAAGTTTCTGAACATTCTAAATCTCTGTTTTTTGGCTAATGAAAAGAAAATAGGATTTTACCGTCTTCTATCTACCTACTCCAGGACTTCTGTGAGGATCAAATGAGATGAGGCACGGGAAAATGCTACACAAACATTTGGTTAAATTGTAAAATGTTTGCACCTGGCTATAAAGCAAGTCAGGTTCCTGGGCTGAAGAAACTCCAAGGAGGTTAGTCACTAGAGCCGCGGTTCTCAACCTGTGGGTCGTGACCCCTTTGGCGGTCAAACGACCCTTTCACAGGGGTCGCCTAAGACCATCCTGCATATCAGATATTTACATTACAATTCATAAAAGTAGCAAAATTACAGTTATGAAGTAGCAAAGAAAATAATTTTATGGTTGGGTCACAACATGAGGAACTGTATTTAAAGGCCCAGAAGGTTGAGAACCACTGCACTAGGGAGAGGAAGCTGGGTGTTGCTACTTGATGTCATTACCTGGCACCCACAGCCACTGTTTACCGGTTTGGCTGTGCTGTGGGCCACATTTTGCGCTATGAGGTCTCGCTGTGATTTGGTGGTCTGTCACTTCGGGGTGGTGGTATAGCCTGTGTCCCACTTGGGGGAAGCTGAGTGTTGCTTTGTGGGCACCAGGTCCGCAGTGCTGTTTCTCTGTAAATGGCCATTGTGCATCAAGGCAGCTCCTGTGTTGAACGTCTGCTCCCTGGTGGTCAGTGTGCATCATAGCGACCAGTCAGTTGGACACTTAGCATATTAGCCTTTTAATATAGAGAGATTGGTTGATTCTTGTATGTGCCTTGACGGGGGATCAAACCCAAAACCTTATACTATCAGGACAATGTTCTATCTAACCAACTGAGCTACCTGGCAATGGCCAAGTTTTGTAAACCTTTTTTTGTTGTTAATACTCACCTGAGGATATATATATATATATATATATATATATATATATATATATATATGTATTTTTTTTTTTAAGAAAGAGTGGAAGGGAGGCAGGGAGACACAGAGAGAGAAACATTGATGTGAGAGAGAAACATTGATTTGTTGTCTCCCACAGGCACCCCGGGGCTGGGGATGGAGCCTGCAACCAAGGTACATGCCCTTGATTGGTTTCCTGGTATCTTTCAGTCCACAGATGGAAGCTCTATCCACTGATCCAAACTGGCTGGGGCTTGATAAACCTTTAATAAATGAATTTAATAAAAATAAAAAAATAAGTTATCAAAATCTAGTATGTGACACAGTGACTAGAATGTAAAAGACATTCCAAAAATATACTTGGTGGAAAATAAAAGCAGGAAAATATTAATCTGAAATAAATTAAGGCCAGAAAAATAGCACAAAATATATGGAGATCTCTGTGCATAAAAAATGCTAATTTTCTTTAGAAAATCTTTAGACAAAACATTCAACAGTAAAATTCAATATAATAATATTTTCCATTAAGAAATTTAAAATCTACCCAATTCTCAAAAAGGGCTTCAAAGAAAGTTAATAGTATTGATACTAGAGGCCCGGTGCATGAAATTTGTGCACTGGAGGGGAGGTCCCTCAGCCCAGCCTGTGCCCTCTTGCAGTGCAGGAGCCCTCAGGGGATGTCCAACTGATGGCTGAGGCCCGCTCCCCAGGTCGACAGTTGGGCATCCTTAGCACTGCCGCAGAGGTGGGAGAGGCTCCTGCTGTTGCTTCTGCACTCACCAGCTGTGAACCCGGCTTCTGGCTGAGGCTTCTCCCCATGTGGGAATGCACTGACCACCAGAGGGTAGCTCCTGCATTGACCATCTGCCCCCTGGTGGTCAGTGTACGTCATAGTGACTGGTTGTTTTGCCATTGTGTTGAAACTGGCTCTCCAACATCCCCCTAGGGGTCCTGGATTGCGAAAGGGCACAGGCCAGGCTGAGGGACCCCAACAGTGCACAATCGGGGCTGGGGAGGGATGCAGAAGGTTGGTTAGCTGGGGAGGGACCGTGGGAGGGCTCCAGGGCATGTCCAGCCTGTCTTTCTCAGTCCCAATCGGCCAGATCCCAGTAGCAAGCTAACCTACTGGTCGGAGCATCTGCCCTCTGGTGGTCAGTGAACGTCATAGTGAGCAGTTGAGTGGCCTTAGCATATCATTAGCATATTACGCTTTGATTGGTTGAATGGCTGACCAGACGACCGGACACTTAGCATATTAGGCTTTTATTATATAGGATTATCATTATTTTAATTACGAAATATAATTAAGTAATGAAAAGAATGTGAGATTCAAATCTGTGAGGCCTAATCCCTATCCAGCCATGGATATTTTTTCTATGGTATTGAACATGTTGCCTGCTCTCTCTGAGATTTAAATACTTTATCAGTTAAAAAGTATTAAACCATATAACATTCAAGGTTGTTACAAAAATTTAATGATATATGTTTTTAGATTTCTGATACATATCATTTAATTAATGTGTATTTTTCCCCAGTGAGAGGGAGTGCCCATTAAAAAACAGTGCTTATAAAAAATAAAAATCAGTAGTCACATAGCTTAGAAGAAAATAATCTTCATTTTTCACCTAGCCTTTTCCCCATAAAACTATTTTGACACACATCTCAAAGATGAACGTCTTGTTATAAGTATATACTTTCATGTGACATGAAAAAGGGTAGTCAACAAATGATTTAGTATAATTTCTTCACACAGTAAGAAAAAAATTACTAAATAAACCTTGACTTTGTCCTTGTACATGCCACATAACAAAAAGCATTTACTGTTGGCACTAATTTTTAAAATGGTCATTCTGGGACTTTTAAATCTAATTGTAAAACGACGGCCAGTCTAGATAAATAAAGAGCTCGAGTTGACCATTGAGGAGGAATTCAGTTAAGAAATTCCAGAGCTTGAAACAGCAACAAATATCAAATTAAAAGAGAGGATAATGAAGA
>NW_005877544.1:0-8546 GCF_000147115.1 Myotis lucifugus
AGCAGCACAGCGTTTGCAGGCAGCCTGTGGCAAACGTGTGTCTCTTTTCATTTCAGCATCAAAGGGGAAGAGTCTCTTGCAATATCTGTGGCATCGTCATGAGGTTCAGTGGGTGGTTGTGATTCCCTATCTGCCTTCCTATAGCCCTTCTTGTCTTTAAATATACTTCTTTACAGTTTGCAGAGATTTTCTGTAACCTGATCTTTAGAGCCTCCGGTGGTAGCAGGGGCCCAGTCAGTGCACAGGCCGATTCAGTGAGGCCATTCAGTCATTAGCTCAGCTTCCATTGTTTGTAATCAGTGGGCTTTCTGGCACATTTTTCACTCCCATCCACCTGTTGATAGGGTGGAGATCCAGAAAAGAGTAGAGTTGCAGCTTGAGTCTGAAAGCTGACTGGAGACAGAATTTCATCTTCATCAGAAGAGCCTCAGTCTTTTCTTTTCAAACCTTCAACTGATTGGATGAGGCCCACCCACATTATGGAGGATAATCTGCTTTACTCAGAATCCACTGATTTAAATGTTAATTACATCTAAAAATACCTTCATAGAAACATCTAGACTAGTGTTTGACCAAAAAGTGGGCAACATGGCCTGGCCACATTGACACACAAAATGAACCATTATGTTGGCTAACTAGACAGTGCTTGAAATTGTCCTTGTTACAAAGAGAATTCTAGTATGTTGGTAAAAACAAAATGTTTATATTTACTCTAGCATTGTTAACCAAATAATAATAAGAACTAAATTAATACTTAGAAACAAGAGTCTTTAATGATGTAGTTATCTTAATGGTGTCCTACAAATAGTACTCAGTAAATCAAAGAGATGACCTCACTCTTTTTGTGTCAACACCAAAATAGCAAAAATTATTAATTCCTAGAACACCCTATAGCTCAAGGGCAAGGAATTTTTTTTATGCCAATGGCCATTTGGATATTTATAACATCATTCGTGGGCCATACAAAATTATCAACTTAAAGATTAGCCTGCTATAATTGGTCAAACATTTAATTAACTCACTCCTAATTCCTTGGCAGGGCCAGACCAAATGATTTTGAGGGCCTTATGCAGTCCGAGGGCCGGACATTCCCCACCCTTGCTAGGGCTGCTTAGAAGACTAGATTATATCGACACAACCTTTTATTTTAGAAACTTGCTTAAAGACATTCCGTTTATGTGTCCATCTTTGATTTGGAAATCATTAGATTTTTAAAAACTTCTTAGGTCGTTTGATTTTAATATTTTAATTAGCTATTTTAAAAAAGACTTACTGTTTAATTTTAAAACTTTGAAAGTTAATATCTTTTCATTTAAACATTAGTTACTTACAAATTTGTTTAAGTTTTAAAAATATAATTAAAGTTACAAGTTTGTTTGTTTAATTGAACTAAAAATAACAAGTGTTGGGGAATCCTGTACACTGTTAAGGGCAATGTAAATTGGTACAGACACTATGGAAAACAGTATGGAGGTTCTTCAAACAATTAAAAATGTAAATATTATACAATTTAACCAGTCTATATCTGGATATTTATCTGAAGAAAATGAAAAACAAACTAATTCGAAGAGGTTTATGCACCTATGTTCACTGCAGAATGATTTATAAAAGCCAAGATATGGAAGCACATAAGTGTCCATGGATAGATGAATGAATAAGGAAGATATGGTACATATAAACAATAGAATATTACTCATCCATAAAAAGAATAAAATCTTGCCATTTGCAACATGGATGGATCTAGAGGGTATTATGCTAAGTGAAATAACTCAGACAGAGAAGACAAACACTGTATGATTTTACTTATATGTAGGCTCTAAAAAACAAAATGAACAAAAACAAAACAAAACAGGAGCAGACTCATAGATACAGGAAACAATATGGTGGTTACTAGAGGGATGAAGAGGCGTTGGGATTGGGTGAAATAGGTGAAGGGGTTAATAGGTAAAAACTTCCAGTTATAAAATAAGTCTTGGGGATTTAATGTTCAGCATAGGGAATATAGTCAGTGATATTGTGATGGACTCTCAATTCAAGAGTTGATCATCCTCTTTTCAACATTTCTCAAACTTGAAAGTTGTTTAATGCTTTGCATCACAAACATAGGCCTATACCATACGGAAATAATATTAATTCTGAAATAATTAGGAAATTTATAAATTATACAGTATTTCTTGATTTGGGAAATAACCTTAGAGGAAGTTTACATAAGCTGAATATATTGAGAATAGTAGCAAAATTCCCCTTGATTGGGTGTGGTAACTGTGGGTAAATCCTAAACACTGTGACTTGCTGCATACTATTACTGTGATCTGGTAGTAATAGTATTGCAATAGCAATTCCTCATACTAGACATCATAAACTATGTCATGAAACTCCCTATAAGACATCTCAGGCACTATTCTTACAATGAAGACATTCACCCAATGAAGACATTCTGGAAGGAGTAGGGCATATAAACTAACACTGTATGATTTTACTTATATATTAAAAGTAAAATCATATTTTGCTTTCTATGTGATCCTTGTCACCATCATCATCATCTTCAACAGCATCATCAAAAGGCCTCTGTTGTATTTTGAGGGGCAGTCTGGCTGTTCTTCACCAAAAGCACTGTCATGTCTTGTGGGCTCACAGCATTAGAAATTGGTATGAATAGAGGTGGGATCTTGAGTTGGAGCCCTGTGGCTATTCTCATTTCCCTTTCCAAGCCACCCACTTCACTCACATTTGGTTTTGCCACCGGATGACATGATCTATCCAAAACTTTCATCATCGCTGGAAAAGTAGCCCAGCGTATGTTCTAAGAATTGTGAGTCTAGATATATGGAAAGTACAGTTTATTCCAAAAGAATCATATGGTCATGGTTCTGTATGTTATAAATATGAACATGAAAACTTTGAAGACATGGAAAGAACTATGCTTTACTCTGTTATTTTAAAACATTTATTGCTTTTTTATTATCTAAGTAATGGCTTATTGTCTGCACAAATGGAAAATGCTGTAAATAAAGATGATCCATGGTGCCCATTCAACTATTCCCTGGCTAGATTGTAATACCTTTAGTTCTTTTGAAGTCTCCTCTTGCTGTATAGTTATATATATAACATATTTACAGTAGTGATCCTTTTTTATGTAGCTAATATTGCATCTTGAATATGTTTCTTGGAAAAAATGGTATTCAAAATTAATTTTTAATGTTTGTATATTTTTCTATTATTTGGATGAATCAAAGTGTATTTTATACCACGAGGCTGGGGCAGAATACAAATGGAGGCCTCATAGCATATGCTTATTATTTAAAAGTTATAAATTGAGGAGCAGCCTGTTAAATAAAATATGATCTATTCCCATACCTTGACGAATATATTGATGTGATGGTAAAAGAAAAATGTGTAATGTTATTTTTTAACCCTCACCCAAGGATATGTTTGTGTTTATTTTAGAGAGGGAGGAAAAGGGAGGGAGAGAGAGAAACATTCATCAGTTGCTTCCCCTACACTCCCTGTCTGGGGATCAAAGGCACAAGCCTTTGGTGCATAGGATCATCTTCTAACCAACCAAGCCACCCAGGCAGGGCTGTAATGTTTCAATTTTTATGTGAGTGAATATCAGAAAAGTATTAAATGTGATTGAATTTATTTGGAATATGAAGTTCCTGGGATTTAATCTTACCAGTTCAGACCATAGACTTGATGTGGACATGTTTCTTGCTCATTTTTAGTGCTTTGATCAGTAATTAAATCTTCATTAAATAAAGAATTATGTTCTGTTCATGAATTTTATGTGGGTCATGCTCTCCAGAAGCCTGCTCATTTTCAGTTTTAACATTTAAACATTTAAGCTGATTGCTTCTTTGAAAATTTTTAATTTTTATACTGTTTCTTTTCTGTTGTATCCATACAATTCAAAACCTCATACAAATATCATAATTTTTGATTCTAAAGCAATCTCCACTTATACTCATTCTCAATAAGTGGAGGATTAAAAAAATAAAGTGTAATTGTATCTTACTGTATTGAGATTATGCAAAATGTAAATATACTTTTATCAAGTAAATAAAATCAAATGTAAAAATCTAAAATTAATTTAAAAAATAATTTTTTCTAAAATATTCAAATTATGCAGTTAAGTTAAAAAGCACAAGCAACAGAAACAAAAACAAACAGTTGGGACTATATCAAACTAAAAAGCTCTGCATAGCAAGGGAAACCATCAATAAAATGAAAAGGCAACCTACTGAATGGAAGAAAATATTTGTAAACAATATATCTGATAAGGGGTTAATATCCCAAATATATAAGAAATAGATACAACTCAAAAGCAAAAGAAATTCAATTGAAAATGTGCATAGGACTTCAATAGATATTTTCCAAAGAAGACACACATATAGCCAACAGGTACATGAAAAGATGCTCAATGTCACTAATGATAAGGGAAATACAAATCAAAACCACATACAGATATCACCTCACACCTGTTGGAATGGTTGTTATAAAAAGACAAGATGCTCACTTTTACCACTCCTGTTCAACATAGTACTGGAAGTGCTAGCCACAGCAATCAGACAACAAGAAGAAATAAAAGGCATCCAAATTTGAAAAGAAGAAGTAAAATTGTCATTATTCACAGATGACATGATACTGTACATAGAAAACCCTAAAGACTCCATCAAAAAATATTAGACTTAATAAATGAATTTGGCAATATAGCAGGATAAAAAATTAACACCAAGAAATCTATGGCATTTTTATACACCAATAGTGAACTTACAGAAAGAGAGATTTTAAAAAATCCCATTTACCATTGCAGGATTTTTATGGTTTTCTGTTTTACATTTAAGTCCTTTAGCCATTTTGAGTTTGTTTTTGTGTATGGTGTAAGTTGGTGATCTAGTTTTATTTTTTTTGCATGTATCTGACCAAATTTCCCAGCACCATTTATTGAAGAGACTGTCTTGACTCCATTTATGCTCTTGCCTCCTTTGCCAAATATTAATTGAGCATAATGGCTTGGGTCAATTTCTGGGTTCTCTGTTCTGTTCCATTGGTCTATATGTCTGTTCTTGTGTCAATACCAGGCAGTTTTTATTTATTTATTTTTAAATTTTTATTTATTTATTTATTTATTTATTTATTTATTTATTTATTTATTTACCAGGCAGTTTTTAGAACTGTGGCTTTGTAATATAGCTTGATATCTGGTACTGTGATCCCTCCAAATTTATTCTGCTTTCCCAGGATTCTTGTGGCTATTCAGTCTCTCTCTCTCTTTTTTTTTTATTCCAGATGAATTTTTGGAGAGTTTGTTCTAGATCTTTGAAATATGCTTTGGTATTTTAATGGGGAGTGCATTGAATCTATATATTGCTTTGGGTAGTATGGGCATTTTAATGATGTTGATTCTACCAATCCATGAACATGGTTTGTTCTTCCATTTGTTTATATCTTCCTCTATCTCTTTTTTCAATGCCTTGTAGTTTTCCTTCATTTACCTCCTTAGTTAAGTTTATTCCTAGGTATCTTAATTTTTTTGTTGCAATGGTAAATGGGATTGTTTTTTTAGTTTCACCTTCTGTGTGTTCATTATCTATACTAATAATAGACAAACTAGAGGCCTGTTGCACGAAAAGATTCGTGCAATAGGCGTGGGTCCCGGGTGCCAGAGGAAAACCGGTGCCACTCTGGCCGGAGCCGCCTTCAAAGCCCTCGCAGCTCCGGCCGGAGCTGCCTTCAGTCTTTGCTCTGCCACTTTGCGCCTACCTATACAAATTAACCGCCATCTTTGTTGGCGGTTAATTTGCATATCTCGCTGATTAGCCAATGGGAGGCGTAGCGAAGGTATGGTCAATTTCAATATTTGTCTATTATTAGATAGGATATGTAAATCGACTGTCCATTTGCGATGCCCATAGCCAATCAGGAGTGAATATGCAAATTATCCTGACAAAGATGGCGGCGGGCCTGTGGACAGTGCACACGCGCACAGGCACCGAGTGGCTGGGGTCCCGGGGATGCCACTGGAATGTCTGGTCCTGTCAGCTTGGCCTGGGGGGGCTGAAGTTCCCAGTCCTTTTTGTTTCTGCAGCCCCTGGACTGGAAGTAAAAACTAATAGTGCGGGGAGCAGCAGGAATTCTGAGAATCGTAGTTCTGGTGGCAGACATGTTGTGGGATCTCCTAGACACTAGAGCAAAGTGAGCCTGGAGCAAGTTACTGTTGCAGGTGGGGGATGGAGGGAAAGCAAAGGTGAGAGACATAAGTAGAGTCAGAGTGTCGAGGAAAAATTAAAAGGAAGATATCCTGCAACTTCTAGAAAACCTCCACCAATGGAGCAAAGAAAAAAAAAGACCTTTACTATTCTGTGATCACAAAACCAAAGTGGGTTGGGGTCTCAGACAGTTTGCTCATATGATTGCAAAGACAAACAGAAACTCCTGGATTGAAGAGGGCTCCCCTGAGGGCTACTAGATTGGAGAGGGTGCAGGTTGGGCTGAGGGACCCACCCCCCATGCATGAATTTTGTGCATCAGGCCCCTACTTGGTGTATAAAAAGGTCATAGATTTCTGGGTGTTAATTTTGTATTCTGCTACATTGCCGAATTCACTTATTAGCTCTAGGAGTTTTTTGATGGCGTCTTTGGGGTTTTCTATGTACAGTATCATGTCATTTGTGAATAAAAACAAGTTTTACTTCTTCTTTTCCAATTTGGATGCCTATTATTTCTTCTTCTTATCTGATTGCTATGGCTAGCACTTCCAGTACTATATCGAACAGGAGTGGTGAAAGTGGGCATCCTTGTCTTGTTCCCGTTCTTTGGGGAAATGAGTTTAGTTTTTGCACATTGAGTATGATGTTGGCTGTAGATTTGTCATATAAGGCGTTTATTATGTTGAGGTAGATCCTTTTATTTCCACTTTGCTGAGAGTTTTTATCAAGAAAGGGTGTTGGATTTTTTTCTGCATTGATTGCTATGATTATGTGATTCTTGTCTCTCAATTTGTTTATGTGATGTATCACATTTATTGATTTGCAGATATTGTACCATCCTTGCATCACCAGAATAAATCTCACTTGGTCATGGTGTATGATCTTTCTAATGTAATGCTGGATCTGATTTGCTAGAATTTTGTTGAGGATTTTAGCATCTATGTTCATCAAGGATATTGGCCTGTAATTATCTTTTTTTGTGGTGTCTTTATCTGGTTTTGGAATTAGGGTAATGCTGGCTTCATAGAAAGAGCTTGGAAGTGTGCCTTCCTCTTGAATTTTTTGGAATAGTCTGAGGAGGATAGGTTTTAGTTCTTTGAATGCTTGGTAGAACTCCCTTGTAAAGCCATCTGGACCAGGGCTTTTGTTTGCTGGAAGATTTTTGATCACTGCTTCAATTTCTTTGGTAGTTATCGACCTATTCAGGTTTTTTGATTCTTCCTGATTGAGTTTTGGGAGCTTGTATTTTTCTGAGAATATGTCCATTTCATCTAGGTGGTCCATTTTGTTGGAATAGAGTTGTTCATAGTATTTTTTCATAAACCTTTGCATTTCAGTGGGATTGGTTGTTACTTCAACTCTTTCATTTCTGATTTTGTTTATTTGGGTCCTCTCTCTTTGCTTCTTTGTGAGCCTGACTAGAGGTTCACCAATCTTGTTTATCCCTTCAAAGAACCAGCTCTTGGTTTTGTTGATCTTTCGTATTGTTTTTTCAGTCTCTATGTCATTTATGTCCACTCTGAACTTTATTATTTCCTTCCTTCTGCTTATGCTGGGCTTTTCTTGTGCTCTCTTTCTTATTCTTTGAGTTGTAGGGTCAGCTAATGTATTACCATATTTTGTTTGTTTGTTTTTTGAGGTAGTCAAGACTGCTTTCACTGTGTCCCACAGATTTTGGATTGTTGTGTTTTCATTATCATTTGTTGCCAGAATAATTTTTATTTCTTCTTTGATCTCTTTGGTAACCCAATCATTGTTTAATAGCATGATATTTAGCCTCCAGGTGTTTGTTTGTTTTTTCATTGTTTTTATTGTAGTTGATTTCTAATTTTATGCCATTGTGATGTGAGAAGATGTTTGATATGATTTCTATCTTCTTGAAGAGACTTTGCCTGTGCCCCAATATGTGGTCTATCTTTGAAATGACCCATGTGCACTTGAGAAGGAAGTATATTCTGTGGCTGTGGGGTGAAATGTTTTGAAGATGTCAATTAATTCCATCTGATCTAGTGAGTCATTTCGGATTGATGTTTCTTTGCTGATTTTTTGTTTGGAGGATTTATCCAGTGATGTTAGTCCCCTACTATGACTCTATTTCTGTTGATCTCTCCCATGACATCTTCCAGAAAGTTTTTTTTATGTATTTGGGTGCTCCTGTATTGGGTGCATATATGATTACCAGAGTTATATCTTCTTGTTGAATTGCTCCCTTTAGTCTTATGAAGTGGCCTTCCTTAGATCTTGTTATGGCCTTCAATTTGAGGTCTAATTTGTCAGATATAAGTATTGTTAACACCAGCTTTTTTTTTTCCATTTCCATTAGCCTGAAAATATTTT
>NW_005877545.1:0-8546 GCF_000147115.1 Myotis lucifugus
TTTCGTATAATGGGCAATAAACAATATGATAAACTAGAATCCCAGCGCGCGAAATTGTGTGGCCCCCGCCGACCCACCGCCTTGCCATGCTTGCAGCCCTGCCCACCTGCGCACCTTGCCTCACTCGCAGCCCCGCCCACCCACGCCGGTATTTGGTCATTACTGCGTTAGGGCCACTGGGTTTTTGTAATATAGATAGGTAAAATGTATAATGCGCAAGAAATATTAAGTGCTTTGGAAATTAAACAATCCAAAAGAGGTTTGGGTGTATTAAAGGAAGTTTTACAATTTTTCTAGTATAGTCCAAATATTATGGGGAATAACAACTTAAACCTAGTTTTTATGTTGTAAAAGCATAGAATTACTTTAGCCTGTGAAGAAGGATAATGTCTAACATTTGTATATTTTTCTTATTTAAGAAATAGTTTAAAATGTATTCTTATTCTGCCCTAGCTGGTTTGAGTCAGTGGATAGAGCATTGGCCTGGGGACTGACGGGTCTCAGTTTCGATTCCAGTCAAGGTCACATGTTCAGGTTGTGGGCTCGATCCCCAGTGGGGGGGTGTGCAGGAGGTAGCCGATCAATGATTCTCTCTCATCATTGATGTTCCTATCTCTCTCTCCCTCTCCATTCCTCTCTGAAATCAATAAAAATATATTTAATGTAGGTTTTTTCCACCTCAATCCTGGAGAAAAAAATGAAGGTCTGCTGCTGGAGGGGCTAAGAAATATCATATCTTGCCCTAGCCAGTTTGGCTCAGTAGATAATGCCTCGGCCTGCCTACCACAGGGTCTGAGTTCAATTCTGACCAAGGGCATGTACCTAGGTTGCAGGCTCTTCCCTGGCTGGGGCCCAGGTCAGTGCTCATGCAGGAGGCAACCAATCAAAGTGTTCCTCTCACTTTGATGTTTCTCTCTGCATTTCCCTTTCTCTTCCACATTCTCTAAAAATCAATGGAAACATATCCTCAGGTGAGGATAAAAAAAAATATTAAAGAAATGTCATATCCTATGAAAGACACATCTTGAAAATGCCTAAAGAAAGTTGTCATTTTTTCATGGTGAAGGGACTGGAGTCTGTGTTGATGAAAACACCTTGGTGGCTGTGGTGACTGGCAGTGGCTGCAGCAGCGGGGTGATGGGGCTGGTGCCTTCCCCTGATCAGCCCGGTCGCCTCCCATAAAGGGAGACCAGGGAGCGGGCCTAAGCCGTCAGTAGGACATCCCTGAGGGCTCCCAGTATGTGAGAGGGGGCAGGCTGGGCTGAGGGACCACCACTCCCCCGGTGCACAAAGTTCGTGCCCCGGGCCCCTAGTAATAATAATAAACATCAAATCTGTTAGTGTTACACAAATATCTCAAGCACAGAGTGTTGTCCCACAGGACTACATTTCCTCTTATGATAAGTACAACTGAAAAAAATTATTTTTCATAACATTTTTAACAATAAACAGAGAATAGAGGATTCTCATGACTTTTTTTTCAACTGTAAAATGAGATTCTGCAGAACAATTTGTTAGCTCACTCAGTAAAAAGGCTATAAGGTTGATAAACAGTTTCAAAAATGTCTGTGAAGTCAGAAAAATGCTTTATGAAAAGAGAAAAGTAGCCCTAACCAGTTTGGTTGAGTAGATAGAGCATCGGCCTGCAGACTCAAGGGTCCCAGGTTTGATTCCATTCAAGGGCATATATCTTGGTTGCGGGCACATCCCCAGTGGGGAGTGTGCAGGAGGCAGCTGATCGATGTTTCTCTCTCATCGATGTTTCTAACTCTCCTTCCTCTCTGTAAAAAATCAATAAAATATATTTTTTTTTAAAAAAGAAAAGAGAAAAGTAGATTTTTAAATGAATGTGTTATTTCATTTAACATGTTTTAAATATATAAACTATTAAGACATTTAATATTTGTAAATACATATTAAATAATTTTTAAATCTCTCTCTATAAAAGCCTAAGCGACCAAATGACCAAATGAGCAGAATGACCGGAACGATCCAAACAACCGGTCACTATGATGTGCACTGACCACCAGGGGGCAGACACTCAATGCAGGAGCTGCCCCCTGGTGTTCATTGCACTCCCATAGCAGGCACACCACTCAGCTGAAAGACCTGGCCCGGTGGCCCACCAACCTGGCAGCCACTCTCTCAGTAGTCCTGCAAGCCCAATCTCCAGAGAACGGGTCAGGCACCGATGGACCAGAGCCACTAGCACGATCCCAACAGTGCCACTGGCCTCCTAGAATTCTGCCTCGGGCACTGCAGCCTCTTTCCCTCCCTAGACACTCTGCAAGGAAGTAATGATATAAAAGCAGCCTCCAGGTGACTCCTGACAACTGGTGTGAACTTCAGCAGACAGATCCAGAACCTGGGCCGGCAAGGACATCCCACTCCCCGCCTGGAGGTCCGATCGCGTCCTGGCCACCCCCTACCCACCTTGGGACCCCACCCATGTGCAAATTCATGCACTGGGCCTCTAGTTAATAATAAATACCTTAACACCCCAAATGTTCATAATTGTGTTTTGTTATGATGACTAATTATAAAATCTAGTAGAAGCCTGATGCACGGAATTTGTGCATGGGGGGGGGGGGGCGGTCCCTCAGCCTGAATTGTAAAAGGGCACAGGCCAGGCTGAGGGACCCCACTGATGCATGATCAGGGCTGGGGAGGGATGCAGGATGTTGGCCAGCCAGGGAAGGGCCATGGGAGGGCTCCAGGGCATGTCCTGCCTGTCTCGCTCAGTCCCAATTGGCTGGACCTCACCTACCAGTCAGAGTGTTTGCCCCCTGGTGTTCAGTGCACATCAGAGCGAGTGGTTGAGTGGCCTTAGCATATCATTAGCATATGCTTTGATTGATTGAACGGCCAACCGGATGACTGGACACTTAGAATATTAGACTTTTATTATATAGGATTATTATTTTTAAAAAGTCCTACGTTTGGTTTAAGAGGAACTTACTGCCATGTTATTTGGTCATTATTTTAGCCCCACCCATTTATATACTTATATAAACATGGTATATGCTGTATAATTTTGGGTGTGCTTTTTTCTTTTTTTTTTTAGTGTGTACTCATTATGTAGGTTTAACTCTTGGTTGTCTTTTTCTTAAAATGTTTACATCTACATTCACATGGTGAACTCATCCAGTCTTATGACTGCAAACAGCATTTATAGGCTTGTATCTTTCAAGTTTAGATCTCCAAATATTTCTCTCCAAATTCTAGCTTTATATAAAGGTTTATCTAGATATATATCCCAGTGCACGAAATTTGTGCACTGGGAGTGGGGTTGTCCCTCAGCCCAGCCAGCACACTCTCCAATCTGGGATCCCTCTCACAGTCTGGGTCTGCTGGCTCCCAACCGCTTGCCTGCCTGCCTGCCTGAATGCCCCTAACTGCTTCTGCCTGCCAGCCTGATCACCCCCTAATCACTCCTCTGCCAGCCTGATCAACACCTAACTGCTTCCCTGCTGGCCTGATTGCCCCCAATTGCCCTCCCCTGCCGGCTATCTTGTGGCAGCCATCTTGTGGGGGTGACCATCTTGTGGGGGGTGTGACAGTCAATTTGCATATTACCTCTTTATTATATAGAATATATATATGCCAAAATCAGTGTATCTAAAACTGAACTCCTGATGATTCACAAACGGCATCTCCATTTGCAGATATTTTTTATCTTGGTTGATGGAAGCACTATCTTCCCAAGTGTTTGGTCCAAAAACCTTGGACTCATCTTTGAATTACATTCTTTTATTTCCTTTTTTTCCTCTTTCCCTTCCTGCTCCTCTCCTTTCTGTCACCATTTCTTCCCACCCCATCATTTTCAAATCAAGCAAGTATAAAATCTTGTGTGTATTACCTACTATTTCTTAACCTTTTTATACTTTTGTTTTCCATAGTATGCATTACCTGCTAATATCCTGTATTATTTACTTATTTATTGATTATTTGTAGCAATATATTGATTGATAGCCTTAATATTTACATCTTTAAGCTAAAATATAAGCTGTGAGAAGGCTGAGATCTTTGTTAGATATATTCACTGATATATTCAAAATGCCTAAAACAGAAGTCAATGAATATTATCTCTTGAATGAATGAGTAGAGTTTATTTATGTTATGTTGTCACTATTGAGCTGGTATTGAGCACAGGGACTGGAATGTAACAGTGGCTTGAAGTATTTATGAAAAAAATGAGTGCCAGAATACAGTTAATTGTGTGAGCTTCTGAAGTGCACTGCACTTGAATAAAATGCACTTATCTACACATACCACTTGTGAAATATGTTTGCTGGCATCACAAAATTTAGTATTCTTTTCTTCTGACTTGATTAAAACTATTTATAATTAGCAGGGAGGAGGGAGTCAAGGGGGAAAAAAGGGACAGCTGTAATACTTTCAACAATAAAGATAAATTAACTTTAAAATACTATCTATATTAAGATTTTAAGTCATATGATCTTTTCTCCTCTTCTTTCTATTAGTGTTAATGTCCTCTTCCACTCCATTTCATTTGTTTAAGTAAATATTACCAATTAGAAAATGATACACTCAAACGGACATTATCGTGCCAGACCTCATATTTCCAAGCACAATAACAGTCAGCTTCATTTCTAGATGCCATTCTCTTGCAGAATTACTTATGCTTATCTGCTGATTATGACACAATGGACAGCAAAATTTAATAAATATTGCTATGCCAATCAAACTGAGGTTCTCTTATTCTGAGAAGAACTAAACAGTTTTATATCTCTCTTTCAATCACATACTTCTCTGTGCTTAGAAAATTACTCTGGATGATAGCCTTGCTGGATAGAGTATTCTTGGTTCTCAAAACTGCCTGATACTGGCACAAGAACAGACATATAGACCAATGGGAAAAAACAGAGAACCCAGAGTTCAACCCAAGCCATTATGCTCAATTAATATTTGACAGAGGAGGCAAGAGCATATAAGGGAGTCAAAACAGTCTCTTCAATAAATGGTGTTGGGAAAATTGGACAGATACATGCAAAAAAATGAAACTAGACCACCTACTTACACCATACACAAAAATAAATTCAAAATAGATAAAGGACTTAAACATAAGATGGAAAACCATAAAAATCCTAGAAGAAGCCATAAGTAGCAAAACAGCAGACATTTTTCATAGCAATATCTTTACTGATATAACTCCTAGGGCAATGGAAACTAAGGAGAAAATAAACAAATGGGACTATATCAAAATAAAAAGCACTGCACAGCAAAAGAAACCATCAACAAAACAATAAGAAAGCCCACTGCATGGGAGAACATATTCGCCAATGTTAACTCCCATAAGGGTTTAATCTCCAAAATTTATAGGGAACTCATACAACTTAACAAAAGGAAGATAAACAATCCAATCAAAAAATGAGCAATGACCTAAACAGACACTTTTGAAAGAGGACATACAGAAGGCTGAGAGACATATGAAAACATGCTCAAAGTCACTAATCATCCAAGAGATGCAAATCAAAACAACAATGAGGTACCACCTCACACCTGTCAGAATGGCTATCATCAACAAATCAACAAACGACAGGTGTTGGAGAAGATGTGGAGAAAAAGGAACCCTCGTGCACTGCTGGTGGGAGTGCAGACTGGTGCAACCACTGTGGAGAACAGTATGGCGTTTACTCAACAGATTAAAAATAGAACTTCCATTTGGCCCAGTGATCCCACTTCTAGGAATATATCCCAAGAAAACAGAAACACCAATCACAAAAGATATATGCACCCTTATGTTCATAGCAGCGCAATTTACAATAGCTAAGATTTGGAAACAGTGTAGGTGCCCATCAGCAGATGAGTGGATTAGAAAACTGTGGTACAGCCATGACCGGGTTTGCTCAGTGGATAGAGCATCGGCCTGTGGACTGAAGGGTCCCAGGTTTGATTCTGGTCCAAGGCATGTACCTTGGTTGTGGACACATCCCCAGCAGAGGGTGTGTAGGAGGCAGCTGATCGATGTTTCCCTGCCATCGATGTTTCTAACTCTCTATCCCTCACCCTTCCTCTCTGTAAAAAATCAATATAATATATAAAAAAAGAAAGAAAACTGTGGTACATCTACACAATGGAATACTACACTGCTATAAAAAAGAAGGAATTCTTACCATTTGCCACAGCATGGATGGAACTGGAGAGCATTATGCTAATCGAAATAAGCCAGACAGGGAAAGTTAAATATCACATGATCTCACTCATTTGTGGAATATAATGAACAACATATGTGAGAAACCAAAAAATAGAACCAGAGTCATAGAAGCATCGAACAGACTGTCCAACCTATGAGGGAAGGTGCGGGGTGAGGGGGTAAGAGATCAACCAAAGGACTTGTATGCATGCATATGAGCAAAACCAATGGACACAGATGGGGGGCCGGGGGGTTGGGGGCGGCTGGGGAGAGGTCACTGGGGCAAAAAGGAGAATTATGTAATACTTAAAACAATAAATAATTTAAATTAAAGAAAACTCTGCATCCTTGCTCCATTGTAATATAATTTTCAAGATAAACAAATCTTTTTGCATCAACATAAAGAATGTCATCTTTACTTAATTTAACTTTTTTTCTGAAACTTATTCATTTTAATTATAAAGAGCTTAATTGATATTTTCTTTATGGGAATCAATAGTATAGACCAGTGATGGCAAACCTATGACACGTGTGTCAGAGGTGACACGCGAACTCATTTTTTTGGTTGATTTTTCTTTGTTAAATGGCATTTAAATATATAAAATAAATATCAAAAATATAAGTCTTTGTTTTACTATGGTTTCAAATATCAAAAAATTTCTATATGTGACACGGCACCAGAGTTAAGTTAGGGTTTTTCAAAATGCTGACACGCTGAGCTTAAAAGGTATAGACCATCAGTCAAAATAATTTAAGAGCTTCTATTTTTTAAAAAAATTGCTCATTAAAAATTATACAGTATTTATCTATCTATCATCTACTTACCCATTTACATTATTTTTCTGATATATTAATTTGAAATTTTCTGACAAAACAATACAATATCCCTCTTTAAGGTATTTCTCTAATAATTTCTAAATCAGAATTTAATACATGCTGGTAAAGGTCCAACGACTTTAATTCTTTAATGTTCTGAAAATCAAGATGAAGAAGCATAACATTTGGAATTTATGAAAACTTAATGATATTATTGAAGACTAAGTTTTCAAATTGAGGAATCACACACAAAAAAATAGACAAATTAGTATCAGTCAGTGTAGAGTCGTGTAAAATTTTACTGATTTTTTTTCAGTATTGTTTTCAATGAGTTACATTGTAAATCAAAGTTCTATTATTACACTGATGGCTTTTGTCTAAGAGTAAAACATGTAGGCCTAATGATTGACAATGTACTTGTCAGAAACAGGACACATCACTTTTCCTGCCAGACCAGATGCCATGGTAACACCTGGTTAGTGAAAGTTGAAGAAATATTTTGTAGTTTTGCATTTGTTAGAGCTGCTGGACTGTAACAGATATGTATTAATTGGAAGTAGATGTGACAGCTTGCAGCAGTTGCTGAGACAGGAAGCAAACCATCAGCACCTGTCAAGGCTAAGGACTGAAAAAAGATGAATCAAACGCTGTGATGTGTGACTTCAAACACAGTGTCCCTTTTGTGTGCGCATCATTTGTAAGAAGTGTTGGGGAAATGTGGGGTTTTGTTAATATATAAATATTTTCATCAGTGTCTTAAAGATATGAAAAAGAATAATCACCTGTCAAGTTAAAAGGGGGTAAATTATAAATTCAAAAGAACATATAAAACGTTGACAGTTCTAATCATATACCATCACCACGATTTCACAGTGTACGATGCATGGATGCATGAAAGATATTCCAAATAGGAATTGGCAGGTTAGTACAAAAACAACATTGCCCTCGTTCTAGCAGGATAAATGTGATCAGGCAGTTTCAGATAACAAAGCCCTCCAAAATTAAGATCATATTTTCATGCTGTTCAATGATAGAAAACTAATGCTATCAATAGGCCTCTTTTTCACTATGCTAAAAATCATAAGATGCTGTTTTCTTTCTTTGGCCAGTGCAGGTTCTATCAATGTATCTAGAAGGAAATACACAAATACCTTCTTTTGTATTTGCTTGCTATTTTCACTCCCCATATAGTTTTACTCTGATAATGTAATAACTCTCTATTTGATTGAAGCATGCAGTTAAAAATTTCAATATCACTGAGAATAGTTTAACAAATAGAAAGGGGATGATGGGGCAGAGTTGCAGTTCTAAATATAGTCTTCAAACTTCTTCAACTAAATCAAATTTGAGGTTATTATTGATTTGTAACTGCTAACCTTTTAAGTGAGTCAAGGGCAACAAATGAAACAAAACAAAAAACAAACCAAAAAAATGTATGGCATACTTTCGTATTACTTGGGGATTATGTCCTATAAAAAGAAAAAAAAAGACTTTTAAAAAACGATTAAAAAATGTTCCCCATTATTTAATTTTATTATTATTTTTATTGTTTAAAGTATCACAAATAGTAGTA
>NW_005877546.1:0-8544 GCF_000147115.1 Myotis lucifugus
ACCCACACACACATATATATATATTTTAAAAAGACGTGGCAGATTTACACAATGGAATACTACACAGCTGTTAAAAAGATGGAACTCTTACCCTTCACATCAGCATGGATGGACCTGGAGATTATTATTCTAAGCAAAACAAGCCAGTCAGAGAATGACAAATATCATAGCATCTCACTTATAATGTGGAATCTAATGAGCAAAATAAACTGACAAACAAAATAGGACCAGAAGCATGGGTACATGGAAAAAACAGACTGACAGATCTCAGAGGGGAGGGGGATGGCGAGGACTGAAAGAGATTAACCAGAGACCATGTAGCATATATGCATGGGCCACGCACACTGACAATAATGTGGCAGAGGTCTAGGGGTGGGGAGCGAGGGTTGGGTGGAGGGAGACAAAAAGAGGGAAACAAGACATTTATAACAGTGTCAACAGTAAAGAAAAAAAGATAATTTTTTAAACAAACTGTTGCAACCTCTCTCTGCAACCCATGGATATGACCTGGTTATAATGACTAGTGGTGGAGAACATTAAGGTCGGTTTTGCAAGACTGTATTCTTGAATGACCTCTTATGATGGGAAACATTTCCGTTCTTGGAATGCAAGCCCCAGAGGAGTGGGATGCCAACACTACTTACATTTCGGGCCAACATCTCCGTTTCCAACAGCTGGTGCTTTTTGAGCAGGTTTCCTGCAGAAGCCAAGTCCCTGGCCTGGTCTTTCATGGCCAGCAGTGTCTCCGCCTGGGAACAGAAGAATAAGCAAGAAAGTTGTCAGTCAAAACGATCTTTAGAAGGAACAAGATTGGCAACTGTGTCCCTAAACTTTCCCCAAGAAGAGTGAAGGAGGTTATTCACGCATAAATCTGGTGATCTGATAAGCATTTCTTAAGCTCCTATACCCTCAGCCCTCCAACTCCACCCCCACTTCCAGGTGCAATTACCTCTGAGAGCCAGAACTCGAAATCCCGGATGCCTGTGTTGAACCTCTGTTGGCGACTAGCCTCATTGAGCTTCTGCCCTTTGTCAATTGTTCTCTCAAGCAGGTAGTCCCAGTGTTTCTCCAGCTCTTCCAGTTGACCCTAACCCAGAGAAATTGAGAAGGTCATTAGGATCTTTAGAATCCTGGGTCCTGTAACAACTTGAATGGATAATATAGGAAGGCTATGAAGGGCCAACATCTCTGTTTGGTTAGGGACTAACCAAAATTTTCTAATACTTGAATATCATAGGTTTTTATTGATTTCAGAGAAAGGAAAGGAGAGAGAGAGACAGAAACATCAATGATGAGAGAAAATCTTTGATTGGCTGCCTCCTACTGGGGACCAAGCCTGCAACCCAGGCATGTGTCTGACCAAGAATGGAACTGTAACCTCCTTGGTTCATGGGTTGAAGGTCAACCACTGAGTCATACCGGCTGATATGAATATCATGTGTTAAACCAGTATGTTTAATCTGGGAAAAAGAACAGAAGGTACGAGAAGAAAGTTTGAAGAAAGGGTGCTGGGCTGCTTACAGGGGCTGATGCCTGAATGGCAATGGCTCTTGGCCGTAGGGATAGAAAATGTAAAACAAGTATGATGATGCTTAGTAATTAAGTCTAAAGCTTTCTTGGAGTTTTAGGTACTAAGTGTGGTAGGAGCACTCAGGTCCCAGCATCACTGTTTTCCTCCTTCTTTGTGCAACAAGCAGAGAAAAGGCCACTAATCAGAAAGCATATTCCATATCCCTACACATGGAAACAATAAAAGAGTAAAAAAAAATTATCTTCCTGTGACTCTATAGCCCAAAACCCATGCTGGGCAGCACCCCTACCTTCATGGTCTCTTCATTGCCATCGCATGCCCTTTGCTCAATCAGAGAGTTCCCCAAGTTGATGACTCCTTCTACTTGCTCAGCTCGGCCGTACACCTCATTTTCAAAGGTCTGGTGCTTCAGGTACTTCCTCTGCAGGAAAAGAAGAAACTAAGTCACCTTCTCACTTAGGGAAGCAAGAAAAGGTAACTTCTGTTGACAAGGAAGAGGTCACGTTTCCACC
Organism: Myotis lucifugus; assembly: GCF_000147115.1. Classification (NCBI taxonomy): domain Eukaryota; kingdom Metazoa; phylum Chordata; class Mammalia; order Chiroptera; family Vespertilionidae; genus Myotis; species Myotis lucifugus. The sequence goes on from NW_005877546.1 coordinate 2,044, forward strand.
ATAACCAACGTGATGATGGCTTCTGAAGAACCCACTCCACGTTAGATTCCAAAGTCTCTGAGGACAGCAGGAGTGATCACAGCAGTAAGCAAATGTTCACTGTAGGGAGGTGATCATTCATCTGACAATCTCCGGATGCTGACTTTTCCCACGGTTTTTATTTTGAGCTTGCCTGAATGTTGGTAGGGTCTTTGTAGGACTCATCACAGGCGGTGGGCAGCATCTCACTGATCCATTCTTCCAGGTCCTCAAGGTCACGGTAGAATTGTTTTAGGTCAGCATAGTTTCCCAGTTTTGTCCGCTCAGCAATCAGCAGTGCTTTGAGAGCCTTCCACCTGGAAGAGGGGGCGGGATCATTTTCTGCCCTCTGCCCTCCCCTCAACCCCGAATGGCATAGCCATGACTCTTGCCATTTGCCAACCTGTCCCTTCCCTTCTCATTATTTATATATTTATGAGTTACATATAACAGAGTTAAAAATTATTTAGTCTCACATCATATTATTATATGTCATATTATTATCTATACTCCATATGTCTATGTTATATATAACATAGTCTCATAATTTTTAGATATAAAATAGGGTGGTTAAGTCAAGTAATTGCTAAGGTAACATCTATGTCTTTTGTTCTGTGAGTGTGGATCATAAAGTTTCCCAAAGTGTCAAGGTAGTTTTAGGCACGTAGAGATGAGAAAAGCTAAGTGTTACCCCCATGCTCAATGCTAGCAGAGGGGATGCTTTGCTACATCCTCTTGTTGCTCAAAAACAGTTGCTCAGGCCTGACCTGTCTAGCACCCGCTGGAGGCGAGCAGCAATCTCTTCCTTGGCATAGTGGTCATCAGCTATGAGGCGCTCAGCAAAATGCTCTAGCTCAGTGATCTTCTTTTCCTAGTACCAGGGGAAGAGAGAGAGAGAGAGAGAGAGAGAGAGAGAGAGAGAGAGAGAAGATTAGGCCCTGGTACAATCCCAGACTCTCTGACTTCATGAAGGGAAACAAAAGCAGGACCAAAGGGTAGATGCCTTACAGGGAGGTGGGTTTTAAATAAACAAGATGAGAACTATTACTAAGAATACTTAGATGGGCTACTTGTGTGGCACCAAATTCCTGTCTTTGTTACTTCCCATGGCCATTGTGGAGGGGAATTTCTGCATTGGGTGAGATTCTGGAATAGACAGTATAAAAAATCTCTTCCAACTCCAAAATTCAGGTTGATTTTTTAAAAATTCTCAACAGAGGATATTTTTCCATTGATTTTTAGAGAGGGTGGAAGAGAGAGAAATATCACTGTGAGAGAAATGCATCGGTTGATTGCAAGAAGCCTGCAACTGAGGTATGTGCCCCTGACTGGAATTGAACCCGGGACCCTTCAATCTGCAGGTCGATGCTCTATCCACTGAGCCAAAGTGGCTAGGGCTAAAATTAAGGTTTTGAAAGGTTGGACATAAAGTAAGAAAGGTCAATGCCATGTGTGTCTTGAGTTAGAATAAGCCAAAGTGTCAAACTACCTCGGAGTTTCCTATAGAAGCAAATGGGAATAATTTTAAATCATAAACCACAAACATATGTAGAGTTTCTGTTATTACTAATAGTTATTTTTTGAATTCTTATATTATTACCTGGGCAGTGATTGCTTTGTCCAAATCATCGCGTTTCTTCATCAAGGCCTCCAGACTGTCTAAGGAGCCCTTATCATCTGACCTCAGGAAATTCTCACGAGCCACCATCCAGCTCTCTGCCTGGTCACAGTTGCCTTGGAACAACTATGGGAAGTCAAGTTAGAGGTACATGAGACATCAGTCCTCCCTTATCCACAGTTTCATTTTCTGCAAGGTCAACCATGTTCAGAAAATACTACATGGAAATGCCAGAGGTAAACAATTCATAAGTTTTAAATAATGTGCCTTTCTGAGCAGAGTGAGAAGTCTCCAGACATCTTGCTCTGTTACAGCTTGCTCAGTGCATCTGCGTTATTGTACACTCCCCAACTGTTAGTCGCTTAGCTGTCTTGGTTATTAAACCTGCTGTATCAATATGGCTGTGTGCAAGTAGCCCCAATTCTACTTTATAATGGCCCCCAAACCATTCACATAACTTGTATTATAGTATATTGTTATGAAGGTTGTATTTTATTATTTAGTTATTGTTGTTAATCCCTTACTGTGCCTAATATATTAATTTGCAAACTTTACCATAGGTATATATGTACAGGAAAAAAAAGATTATATATCTAGGGTTCAGTACTGTCTGTGGTTTTAGGTATCCTGAACTCTTTCCTAGAAGAGTCTTGGAACATATCTCCCACAAACAAATGGGGGACCACTGTACTGGACCTCTTACATTTCCCTGTAACACATTTATGTCTTTATATAAGCTACCCTTCATTCTTGGGGTGCTATTTCCCACATCTACCCCTGGTGAATACTGGCTGCTTATTTAAAGTGGGTGAACATTCTCCCTCAGGGTAGCCTGGAATACTCACTCTTTTCCCTCAAAAGTGTTAATCACTTCCTCTTCTTTAACCTCAAAACATTCATATGTTTTGTTTCATTAACAAGTACTAGAATGATCTGTCTACATGTCTAATTTCACTCCTTAAGAAAAGGGATGCTATCTTAGTAAACTTTATGTTGCCAGGGCTCTGCACACAGTAGGCTCTCAGTAAAAATCAATAAATCAAAAGGTCAATGAATACATAAATTATAATCACCCCACTTCATGCTGAGAAATGGCCCCCATTTTGTTTGACTCTTTCAACAGGAATAAAGGCCATGAATACAACAGTGATCAGTCTACAAAGCAGAGGATACAGTGTCAGGTAACCAAGAGATACCCTGGTGCTTTCAGCATGGGAAGACCAGTGAAATGAGCACCCGCACTTAACCAGATAAAACTGCATAGAAGGAACAGACAGAGCCAATGTGCTCAATGACTGTAGGTTTGCTGTACCTGATACTCTAGACACTGATTTAGCATCTTCTCACGTTGCTCCCAAGCTTTCTCCAAATTCTCTTTTCTTTTGGTCTGACAGCTTGAAGCTTTTTTTCAATTTCAGGGCTGTCTCGGTGCCCGCTACCCTATAAAGTTCTGACACCAAAAGTCTTTCTAAAGGCCTGGAAGGGTAGGGGCCTCAGCCTTCCATGTCAGCATGATGTTCCCTGTGGGGAAGAAGGAGAAGAAACTGGTGAGGGCCAATGCCATCACAGCCAAAGTCACGTGAACAGAAGCTATGGCTTTTGTAGCCATACCTGGTGTCGCTCTATTCAATATCTCAGTACCAGTTAAGTCCTCAGCCCATCTCCTGTGATGATACCATGCCATCCATGCCACTGATCCAATTCTGTAGGTCCCTGGAGAAAAAGACATATTGGGGATTGACAAGAAAACCCTTGCAACTCGCTACAGGGCTGTCTGTCTTTGGGCTTTTTCCTCTCTTGAAAATGTTTCCAGATTAATACCTTTGATCTGGCTTTATCTGCCTCACAGATCTTAGGTTTTTGTTGTCGCTGCATGACTAACAATAGCAATCCCTTGCATTTGAAAATCTCTTCACATATATTGTTTTCTTCAGTTCTTGTAATAATCCTGTACAGAATTCTGGGAATTCTCTTGTTTTCATTTTGGAGATGAGAAAGTCAGCTTAGAGATAATAAGTGATTTGTCCATGTTATATAAGTAAAAGAAGCATCTAGACCGGAATCCAGACACTGGAGTCCTGAAACAGTACATATTCCATCACTTCTAAGGGTTCATGTTCTTTACAGTAGATTCTTTTTTATCATTAATAATACTATAGTGCATATTCAAAAGTTTCTAAGAGTAAATCTTTTTATTTTTTAATTAAATGTTTATTGATTTTTAGAGAGAAAGGAAGGAAGAGGGAAAGAGAGATGGAAACATGAATGAGAGAGAAACATCAGTTGGCTGCCTCCTGCATGCCCTCTGCTGGGGATCAAGCCAAAAAGCTGGGCGAGTGCCCTGACAGGGAATCAAACCAGTGACCTCTTGGTTCATGGGTTGATGCTCAACCACTGAGCCACACCAGCCAAGCTAGATTTAGTTAAAAATATATCTTATTATGGAATCTCAAGGAAGGCATATATCAAACAAAACAGTCTCTTCTTTTGTAAACTCATTTATTCAATTATTCAAACAATTAAAATTTTTGGGTGCTTACTAAGTGCCACATATTGTGAAAAAGAAATATCTGTGCATTCTAGGAACTCATCTATTAAAAGAAATAACCTTAAAAGCAAAAGTGTCAGAAAGAGGTAAAATAAGGTATTAGACTTGCTCTAAGGCTGGGAATATCCCTTCTCCAGCACTGAAAAGTAAGACTTCATAAAGGGAAAGGGGTAATATTTAACTTCAAATCTGACATCCAGGTAGAATCTATCTATCATCTATCTATCTATCTATCTATCTATCTATCTATCTATCATCATCATCTAGGAGCAAAAAGTTATTTGGAGAAGAGTATGGATGCTATTTATTTTTACTATGTAAAAAACTATAGCTTTCCAGAGGTGCTGAATTGGGGTGGGTGTCCCCAACAGCAACCGCATCATTTGCCCAATGTCCCGCCCTTTTTTCTTCAAAAGTGTTACATTGTGAGTTAGTACTTCCTGGACCTTCATCTAAGTGCTCCTCCCAGCAGACTGATATGCTGAGGAAAAGTGTGGAAATTGTTCCACAGACAAAGTGTACATTTGCTAAATTGTAATAATGTCTACACGCTTCAGTCAGGCAATGATAATTCTCTAGCATTTGATCTCAACGTTTCTAAGCTTCTTTCTTGCTGCTTCTCCCTACCCCTCTGAGATACAAAGCCACTGCTCTAGCTATCCCTGCCTGTTCCATGAACATGTTGCCCCTTTCTTAGCCTTGTGCCTTTGTTTGTGTATAGTTTCATTTACCTGTTAAGATGAGAGTTTGGGGCTGTATTGCGTTCTACCATGGTTATCTATATTCCTCTGTGCCTTCTCAGTACAATGAAAATATCCATATCCTACAACTCCTCACGTAGCACCTTATATGTGTATAGCATACACTCTATTGAAGTTTATCTAATTTGCTTAGATAGCCTCACATTCCTTCAAACTTCAACATTTAATGGCTGAATGTATTGAACTTCAGATTTTTTGTGCCTGATCAAAAATACTATCTGGACATTGAGGTACCCTCCAGACCCGCAGTAAAGAGCACCTATACCCAGACTGCCCCTCAGGGTCCAAGCAGGAAATTGCCCACCCACCTGGCTGTTTGATCTTTACCTGGCCTTGCTGAGGAACAGGTAGAATTTCTGGGCCTCACTGAGATTCTCCTTCCGGTCCTTTGTAAGCCCAAGCAGGTCATCCCAGGCCTCATTCAGCTCCGTCCGCTGCTTCTGCAGGTCATCAGTGGCGTCTGGGTGGGACTCGCTGAGCCGCTCTGCTGTCTCTCCCAGTATGACCACCTGAGGAGGTACAAGAGCTCTGATGACCATCCTAGAGTCACACCTAGATCCTCGCAAAAGAAAAGGCCCCCATCCTGAGTGTCCTTGCTCCTCAAACAGACATCAATGAGGTACAAGAACATCTTGCTGCTTTCTTTTTCTTTTTAAATATATTTTATTGATTTTTCACAGAGAGGAAGAGAAAGGGATAGAGAGTTAGAAACATCGATGAGAGAGAAACATCAATCAGCTGCCTCCTGCACACCCCCTACTGGGGATGTGCCTGCAACCAAGGTACATGCCCTTGACCGGAATCGAACCTGGGACCTTTCAGTCCGCAGGCCGATGCTGTATCCACTGAGCCAAACTGGTTAGGGCTCTTGCTGCCTTCTTTACTAAAATGGTAGCTCTATTGGTGACTCCCTGAAGTAGGCCACTTTGACATGACCATACATCTTTTTAAAAAATATATTTTATTATTGATTTCATAGAGGCAGAGAGAGAGAGAGAGAGACAGAGAGAGAGAGAGATCAATGATGAGAGAATCATTGATTGGATGCCTCCTGCATGCTCCTACTGAGGATCGGGCAGCAATCTGGGCATGTGCCCTGACCGGGATTTAAACCGTGAACTCCTGGTTCATACGTCGATGCTCAGCCACCGACCCACGGTGGCTGGGCCATAGATTTTTTTTTAAGATAAGAAGGCATTCGGGGAGGGTGCTTAAGTAAAAGCTGGTAAGTGACAGCATCATTAGGGAACCAAGGATTCTGATTTTTATTGTGAAGATCTTCCCAATATCAAGATTTCTGGGCGTCTTTTTGCTCTGCTTGATAATGCCATGCTGTATGATGACTCTTATTTATCCCAGAGTGTATCTGGCAAGCTCCAGGGTTCACTTTTCGGTTGGAATTGGATTAAAGTCATTCAATTACTTGTGAAGGAAATGATGCACCATGCTCAGGCATAGGCCTGGCCATCTTGGCTGTGACCATTTCCTGCTTATTTTAGGCTACTGGCTTCCAAATAGCTTCTGTACATTCTGCTCACTTGTAGCCCATTCAATAG
>NW_005877547.1:0-8544 GCF_000147115.1 Myotis lucifugus
TATGTATATATATATATATAGAGAGAGAGAGAATATATTCATACACACACACACACACACACACACACACACACATATATATATATATTATAGTGAAAAAGTTAAGGTACAGAATAATGTATGTAATATATTAAATTTGGTGTGGACAAAAGAGTAAAGTAAAAGTCAGTGCTCTTATTGCTTATATGTGCATGAGGAAATCTGAAAGGGTACATAAGAAAAGAATAACAGTGGTTACTTGGTGGGAGGAAGGGTAAGAACTGAGGAACCAGGATATTAAGGAGACTCTATAGTCCATGTTTTTATACTTCTGTTGAAATATGTATCTTTATCATCTACTCAAAAACCAATTTTAAAAACCCCTCATTAGACATTTTTGTTTTTCAAAGTCATTCCTTAACCAGCAGCCCCTTCCCTTTCCTCCCTCTCTAAAGGGGCCAGCAAGCTGGCTCCTCACTCCTCCTAGTATCCCCAGAATCTTTCATTCCATTCTCCTCATAAATACCCCCAAATCTGGTCCTATCCTAAATTCTACCTCCAAACCTACTAGTACTTAGCAACTCTTTAGGGTACGTCAACAAAACAAGAGCCTTACATGGAAGGCATTTCTCCCTTATGGGGGGTGGAGGGTGGGCGGGAAGGACTATTCTTAAGTAGTTTATTGAAATTTTTTTCTAAATACCTATATTCTTTGCCTAAGAGAAACTCCAAGTGGGATTTCCTCCATCTCACAAAGTTCTTATTTACCCCCTCACTAGTGGTGCCCCTCTTTCCACACAATAGAGCATTATCCACCCTGTGACCATCTCCTGCTGTTCATTCGGGCGGGTACTGATAATGCATGGGCCACCTTCCCTCTTATCTAACATTGAACTAAGCTATATCCATGTGTAAATAGGCCAAAAGCTCTGCCCAAATTTGGAGAAACATTAAAGAACTAGTCAAAATTGAGGGCTTTGGGCTCAAACTCATGATGAGACAGATAAACAAACCCTGTCCGAATGGAATCTAGTTCTCATACATTTTCCTGCCTTTCTAATTAAAGCCAAATGTTTGAATATTTCCCAAATTACCTCTGATGAAATGCACTGCATTGTTTTGCCTTTCAAAAGCAGATGAACTTATATTTACATTGTTAATAGATTTATTCAGTGCATTCTAGTTTTTCAGTCTGTTTGTCACGGAGTATTGTGAATCGTGGCGGGCCTGATGAGCTCCAGTCTTTAACACACTGACGGACACATCTGCTCCCTGGGCCACAGGTGTATAAAAAAATATGGGAGTCCTCAACTGATCAGAATACCATCTCACGCAGCTTTTGTCATTATTTTTATCCCTGCCATGAAAACAGGGAAACCAGGGAAAAGGAATCTGTGATATTAGGGAATAGTTAACATCAACAGTGGTGAAGCCTCCCACTTCACCATGATTCAAAATAATACTAATAATCCCAAATACTGCAGTGGAGAATTTCAGAATCCACTGTGTTTTCTCATCTGATTTCCACAATTTGAGATGGTTATATTATTTCCATTCTATAAGTCAGGAAATGGAGATTCAGAGATGATAACCGAATCTGCCCAGATCCCAGAGCTAAGAAACAAGCCTGTGAGTTCCCTAAATTAGGCTTATCTTCAATGATCTCAGTAAATTTCTGTGATTATTAAGTTTAATAACTCTATTGGTAATGGGCATTTCCAAATTCAAATTAGTTTAAAATTTTATGAGACTATCTAATGCCTTGAGAATGGTGTCTACAGAGGTTTGGAATTCCAGAAAATAAGAGCTAAAAAGGTTAATTTATTCTGATAGAAGGAAGATTAATACAAGATAAGATTACCTGTCTCTAATTAACCTAGTCCATTATTCAGTTCTTAACAAGGATATGGCTAGCAGAAATGTCACTCAGAAAGAATTCAGCTGAGAAAGTTTAAAGACAGTATCACTCTGGGAATAATCATCATTATATTTGTTAGCCATAGGGAATGCTTAAAATCATCTTCATATTTAAGCCAGAACCTAAAATACCTCTTTATTCAAACCTGTTAAAGGGATTATGAGGCATAAGATTAACAAGTGCATTTTAACATCTACTAAATTTTTTTTAATGTATTTCAAAGGTCTAAAAGGAAATTCTGTTTATTTTTTTAAAATCAATACCAATCCTGCTTATTACATTCAAAGCCTTTCTGATAAAAAGTTAAACACTGCTACTGAGCTATGTTCTTGACTGAGCAATGATTTAATAATAGGCCTAACTCCTCTCCTTCACTCTGATAGCCATCTTACACCTACCATATTCCAATAGGAAGCCAGACAAAACAACTAAAATATTATTCATTAATAGTACTTCTAATGCTGCTTTAACTTTCCCTAACTTAAAATCTTAGACATTGAAGAGATCTGGTTTGCCATATTCTGTTGGTAAGTTTGTGGATTATTTATTTTCATTGTAGGCTACAGTATCAAATAAGAATGAAGGATATTATTTAGTTAAGTTTTAAGCTATAATAATAGACTGTTCAATGGGATTTTTCTTGCTGTCTTGGAATTGGCCATTATGACTAAAAAATGATGACAAAAAGGCATAATATTTCCATGCTTTTAAAAACCTATCCAACCATTCGGGCCAAAAGCCTTCCTGAGGACTTACTCGAGGCAGGCGAACCACTTCTGCTACTCCCAACCAACATCTCAGCCCTGGGTGGGCAGAAAATATTTCTTCTCAACCCACCAGATGCCAACTGAAGCCAAGGTAAGTGGGACAAAAAGAGACCATGCTATAGGAGTTTAGGAAGGAGGAGAAGAAAACCTCTAACCCATTCCTGGTTTCCTAATCTACCAGAGGATGCACAGGAGGACTTTCATGTTTGACTTGATATGAAGGAATATAGATAAGAGAGGAGAAAGCCCAAGGCCTGGGGTATGTGACAGCTGCTTCTTAAGGGAATTGGGATGCAGACCAAAGCAGACTAAAAACATGAGTGTCCAAAGTTATGTGGTGGACCAAAAAATTGCAGGGAGTTATGAGGAGACCACTATGTCCTCTGTGACCCCCGAGCAGCAACAGAATCGTGTACAGTCCTGTAGGGAGAGGTACTTCCTCATCTCCAATAAGCAATCCCTGCCATCTCTCATATTTCTCCTCAACCAAGGGCTTAGATGCTAGTCGAGGGAATTGAGAGGATTACATTTGAATCAGATTTCAGATTGGATTTTTACACTGGAGTGAAATTAGTTTGGTTTTGCTTTGTTTTTTTAATAACTGAAAGCGATGAGAAAGTTATGGAATGTGCCCAATAAATTATCTTGGGATGTTCTATAAAGCACTATTGGGAATTTTAATCAGAAAAAATAAAAACATTACTGTGTTAATAGACACCAAGTAGAGTCTACTCATTAAAACCCTTTACACTAAAATGTTGGCTTGCTAAAGCAGGCTAGAAGAGGTGGGCGGAAGGGGTTACACGCCATTCAAACCTAGTTGTGTCTTGACATAAACTCTGTTAACTTTATTATGTCACTATTTCTTAGTCTTTGTTATACAAATAAAAGTATTTTCTTTGTATTAAAAAAAAGAATTATTCACCTCAACATTTCAACATTCATTCCATTTCTTTTTCTTTTAATGTTCATTAACCTCTAAACTTTTCATTGGCCTCCCTCCCCCGACCTCCCACCCCCACACACACACAAGGAGTGCTCTACTTCTGTTGAATGAGTCTTCTTTTAGCTTCTGACCTATCTTCCTTTTCTCATTCACAACTGAATTGAAATCATTGTATACCTACTCTGCTTATAGACGGAAGGTGGGCAGGTAGGCAGGGGAGTAGGAGAGAAAGTTGGAAGAAGCATGAGAATCAAAACCTACCTGATACCAGGTGAAGACAGCATCTCACAAAGGCCAGTCCAGCATGGAGAGGCCAAGCCTGAGAAGGGTGAGAGTATGTCCATGCAGGGACAGTTTGACGTGGATAGCAGAGCCAGCTCAGGTGAAGAATGCACCTACATAAATGAGGGCAGTGGAAAGGAAAGATTGATTACACACAGGGGATGTTGATCAGATAAGTAAATATAATAAGGCCAATAGGAACCAGGTTTCTCAGCGTCAAAGAGGGTTACATATATGGGAAGGGTGATAATCAGAATAAACTCTGAAGTGCTGGATTAGAACCGATGTTATCAATGTATACTCATGATTAAATAGACAGATAGATAGGTAGATAGAATACAAATGTATGTATACATTATCCTAGCTCTCTCACTGAGAGATCCTCAAAGTGCTACACTCCAAAAGCAAAGAGCACATCTAATACCCAGACCTTGTATTCTAAATGTTATTCTCTACTAAAAAGACTCTGGATAAAATGGTGATTCCAGGGCTAGGGCAGGGAAAGTATAAGATGAACTTGTTAATAATATATGCCAGAAAGAAAGAAAGTCAAAAAGTGATGAAAACGTGTCAAGAAATCGCATAAGCCACATGAAAGGGCTTCTAGTAGCTAAATTGCAAACAATTTGAACATCATGATAAATAATGATAGTAATGAATGAAGGAGTAGTTTTTCTTTTAATTATTAAGGGGAAATTAGGTCATCTTTTCAAGACCTAAATTTTTACAATCTTAATCCACCATTGCTCATCTTTTCTGATATCTTGCAAGTATCCAGAATGTAACATTCCATTTCCATTCATAAATCCATAAAAATTGCTTTTCCACAGCATGTATTGAATTATTTTTCACCGAATTATTTGTTTCTAAAATAAAAGTATTTTTTAAATATGTAAAAAATCATTTAAAAATAATATATACTTTTTATTGTCTAGTTTTATGTAAGTCTCCTTTTCCCCAATTGACCCCCCCCCCCAATAATATACATTTTCAGTCACCTGGGTTTCACATACCTGATTACTGAATGTACCAAACCTATGAATGAATAAATATTTATCTTCAAAAATGTCTTTTGTGGTTTTAATTTCTAAGAAAGACAGCAACTATCTTTCTTATATATATCTTATATATAAAAGCCTAAGTGACTGAACAACCGAACGACTGAACAACCAAACGACCAAACAACCAAACGACCGGTTGACCAGTCGCTATGATGCACACTGATCTCCAGGGAGCAGACACTCAATGCAGGAGCTGCCCCCTGGTGGTCAGTGCGCTCCCACAGCAGGAGTGCGGCTCAGCTGTCCAACAGGCATTAAACACAGGGCTCACAGATAGCGAGTGCTGCTGTGGCAGTGCAAGCCTCTCCCAATTAGAACTGACTGGGTGTGAGCCCGCAGCAGGCATAGCAGGGCTGGGATGAGTGGGAGCAGCAGGCAGGATCTGGCCAGAACCAGCAGTCCTACATCCCCCGAGGGGTCCCAGACTGAGAGAGGGTGCAGGCCAGGCTGAGGGACCCCACCGGTGCAAGAACTGGGCCTCTAGTCCTATCTAATAATAGACAAACATGGTAATTGACTGTACCTTCGCTACACCTCCCATTGGCTAATCAGCACGATATGCAAATTAACCGCCAACAAAGATGGCGGCTAATTTGCATACTGCGGGCAGGGCGGGACACCAGGAGCCACCATCCAGGCCCCCGTGTGCGACCCCAGGAGCCGCTGGAAAGCCAGGCCGCAGGCAAGGCGACCCCCCTGGGACCCAGGAGCCGCCTTGCCTGCGGCCCGTGATCGTGATCGTGATCAGAAAGCCGGGCCACAGGCAAGGTGGCCCCCTGAAACCCCGGAGCCCATCGGCGAGGTCTGCAGGCGAAGCAGCGATCAAGCTATGAGGGGGAGGGAGGGGAAAGAGCTACAGGGGCAGCTCTGGCCGGAGACTGAAGACTCCCGCCGGAGCAAGGAGCAAAAACTGAAGGCTCCAGCCGCAGCGAAGACTGTGTCCAGAGCGAAGATGGAAGGAGGTGGCCAGAGTGAAGGTCTGGGTCCCAGGTGCCAGAGGAAAACTGGTGCTGGCAGCCAGGGGAAAGAAGGCGTATTGCACGAATCTTCGTGCAACGGGCCTCTAGTATATATATAAAAGCCTAAGCGACCGTTACAACTGGATGACCAGACGGTAGCTATGATGCACACTGACCACCAGAGAGCAGACACTCAATACAGGAGCAGGGCCCCCATACATGAATTCATGCACTGGGCCTCTAGTCTATATATAATATCAATATATATAGCAAATAAAACATTATATAATCAGACTTTTGAACTAAACCTTTCTGTTACCTACTTGCAGAAGCTGTTCAGAATACTTTATTACATGTCAGCTATGAAACAAAAAACAGATAAACAATATTTCAAGTTTCATTTAACCTCTCCAAATTCCTACAGTCAGGTATTTTGCTCTCTGCTGTGGCACACATTGCATTTTTCCCAAGCAATCAAAAGCAGTCTGGAAGACTCTTTATTAATCAGTTGTAAATAATATACCAAATGTAATGTAAGTAGAAAAATGCTGAAAAGGGATATATGTTTTTTTTAATGATTATTACTTTCCAACAAAACTTTATTTTAGCACAAGCCAGTAATTCTTACTTACTTTGACTGGGATTGGACAATAAAACATCATGATGGTTACCTTTTGGCCACCAGCATACATTTACAAAATTATGGTCTGACCTTAAGTCTAATGTTTAATTCATCATTCTCATGTGGTTTCACATAGTTATCTGGAAAAACTTCCCAAAAGATTCTACAATCTTGCAATAAAAAATTGCTTAAAAATAACATTCCATTAGCAATTTATCACATATTGATAAACATTTAGTGAGTGTGTATTATGTGTCAAGCACTATGCTAAGTCCTGGAGATATGAAAATGATTAGCACTTGAGCAATAGGTAAGACATGAAGAGTGCCCTTGAGAGGCTTGGATTATGATGAAAGAGACAATAAATGTAAAAATTACAAAAAAGGTTGTTAAGGAATAGGGTTTTTTTTAAAGGTTCTGTGAACACAGATGAGAAACACACCATCCAAACTAGGGCAGGGGAGGTTGGAGGCCCAGTACACGAATTCGTGCATGGGTGGGGTCCCTCCCAGCCGATCAGGGCCAGCAGGCCAAGGGGAGGGACCGCAGGAGGTTGGCTGTCTGCAGGAAGTTGGCTGTGGGAGCCCACTGACCACTTGGTAATCAGTGCGCATCATAGCTACCAGCCAGTTGTCCGGTAGTCCAGTTGTAATGGTTGCTGAGGCTTTTATATATATAGATAATTGTATTAAAATATACTAGTATTCCAGGTGTTATAATGATGACCTCTTTCTTACTCACACTCATACACCCCACTAGTGTACAACCTGGTGTTTTCTGGACTTCGCAGCTAATTTATACATGTCCTATGCACCCATAAAAAAAAACAATTAAAAAAACTGCTTCATTTCACCAACCCTCACAGCCTGCTCCCATCTTCTGTAATCAGCCAGACTTTCCAACCCCCCCAAAAGTCTTCTTGACTTCCTATCATTACTAGACATGCCTGTACCATGTCCACTCTTTGAATGTGAGCCTAACCACTGAAGGTAGTAGCAGTAAATACTAGTAGCAAGTTTGGGGTTTTTTAAGTCATTTATAATAATTTCTCTTCATCAACAGAGAAAATGTAGATGAGTGGAAGGACAACATTCTCCAAGTAAGATATCAAATATAAAGTTTGTTAGCCAAATATGAATTTGATATTTTTTTTAAAAAATGAGAACTGGTTCTTTTGAATTATATTTTGCCACTAAAGCTTAATATCCATCAAGAAGATATTAGTTACTATAATTAGAATGCATTTACCCTTATTACATAAAGTTGTGCCTGGTCAAAAGTCATAAAATATTTCAAAAAAGAAATTTAGCATTTCTGAACCTACCTGTGGGCCCAATGCCACTTGAGCCTAGATGAATAAATGTCCCATACACCTATTACTAATTCATCTAGGTTAGCGGGCCCTAAATGTTACAAATCCATTCAAGAGACTATCCCTTGGAGGCACTAAATAAATCTGTAGTCAAAGAATTCTCCATGATAAAAAGCACTATCATAGCTTAACTGGCAATGCTCTTCTTTCTTACTTATACATCTAGGTAGAAATGTACCAAAAAGTTGACAATGGTATATCTGTGGGTGGATAGTAGAATTATAGAAGATTTTACTTTAAGTCTTTTATTTATTTATTTATTTATTTATTTATTTAAATCCTCACTCCAGGATATGTTTTTATTGATTCTTAGAGAGAGAGGAAGGGGAGGAGAGAGAGAGAAACAGAAACATCAATCTGAGAAAGAAACATTGATCAGCTACCTCCTATACATACCCCGACCAGGGATGGAACCTGCAACCTAGGCATGTACTGACCGGGAATCAAACCTACAACATTTTGGTGTAGGGGATGACACTCCGACCAACTGAGCCACCTGGCCAGGACATTTTAAATCAAGGTGTGGCTCAGTTGTTGAGTGTCGACCTATGAACCAGGAGGTCATAGTTTGATTCCCAGTCAGGGTACATGCCCAAGTTGTGGTCTCAATCACCAGTGTAGGGCGTGCAAGAGGTGAC
>NW_005877548.1:0-8544 GCF_000147115.1 Myotis lucifugus
GGTAGCTGGGAGCTATTACTCATTGCTGTCTGACTTAAGACACCAGAAAATGGAGAGATTTGGAAAGGGTAAGGAAGAGGCTACCTGGGAAGGAACGTGATGCCCCGAGGCAGCGTGGCTGGAAGAGGCCAGAAGAGTTTTCCTTCTGGAAGTCTTCAAGGGCAGTGATGAAGAAGGCTAGCCCTGGGGTCAGGGGGTGAGTGTGATGTTCTCAAAAAGTATTTTTCAGACTTGGGCACTGTCATATTGCCAGGAAGTCGATAGGGGGATTTGTGGAAAATTCTCTTTTCAGAAAAAGCCACTCTTCTTAAGCATTTCCCACAGACTGCCCCCAGCCCCCTCTCTGAGGCCCCTTCTCCTCAGGGCAAACCAGCTGACCTCCCAAGGCTCCCATCCAGGCTGTCTGCAGCTCTGGGCTTCCAGGGCAGAGTTTCCTCAGCCTTCCTAGGTCACAGGCTCTCTATGTGCCTGCAGTCCTATGTCTCTGTGGGGGGCTCTCAACGAGGCTGAAGGGGACTATCTGGGCAAGACTCTGGGACTATCAAGTGGCATCCAAAACTAAGAGACTGCCATTTTCAAGAACATCCCCCTCCCATCAGAGAAGTCTCTCAACACATTCAGCAGATGGTGGGCCCTTCTTTTCTCCCCTGTCCCGCAGCCCTCTGGGAGCCTCTGTCCCTGGGTGTTCCAAGCAAGGCGGCTTCTCCTGTGAGTATGCAGATGATTTCAGCTCCTTCCCCACAAGGCCTTGCCACCTGACCAGGACCTCCTTGGGGGCTCAGGAATTGCCGGGAAGATGGGATGGGCTCTTGGGGTTGGTACTAGACTGGCCAGAGTTGTACAAACGGGAGTTGGTAGCTTAGGTTGGGTTAGATGCAGCAGATGTGGCTTAAAACAATTCAGAAAAAGATACCGAGGGATTCTTTTCTCTTTCATTCTACTCTAGCTTCAAAACCTTGGTGAGGCCTTTGTTGAGTCTGAGAGCCTCTTCCTGTTCCTAGAAATTGTAGAGACAGTTCTGAGAAATGCAGGGGGAGGCATTGATCGACAAGCTTCACCTGTCATGTGAGGATGCCGGGCAGGAAGTGCTCTGAAGGCTGCAGGTGGCAAGGTGACAATACACGAAGCTGCCTATTCTAGGGTGATCTGATGCTCAGAGAAGGGCTCTTGGTCAGGTGGGGAGGTCTGGGGAGGTGAGGGCATCGAATGGGAAGAAGTGCGAGGGCCCAGCTGTTGTAGGGTGTATATACCATGCAAACATGAACATGACCCTACACAGGGACGAGTGTCCTAGACATTTAGGGCTGGAAGGGAGCTTTAGCAGTCAATGAATTTGAACCTCTGATTTAGGTCAGAAAACAGGTAAGACCCCAGGTGGGCTCCACCCCTGATTCATGCACTGTTTGGAGGCTTCAGGAATGGTGAGCCCTTTGAAAACTTTCTGAGGGGAAAGAAGGCAAGGCAGACAAGATGGCAGCTTTTACTCCCAACTACCTGAATTCCTGAGACTGTCAATGGTGTGCGTTTCCTGTGGCTCATAGCTCCTCACTCCTGCCACACTGCAACACAACCCTTCTTTTCAGATCTACTCAGACACATGTTACTTTCATGTCAAACCCCAAGCAAAACCAGCCTTGTGGGTTAACCTGGGGATACAAGCCTGAGGCTGGAAAGAGATCTGGCTGTAAGCAGGTCATGGAGTGAGGGGCCAGTTCGAGGAAGAGATTCTCCTTTCCCTCCTAAGAGCCCCAAGAGACTAGTCTGGAATCTGGGTCATGCCCCTCTCTCCAGGGCCTCTGCCCATCTTTCTCCCAATCTGGTAATTGAATTGTCAGATCCTGGGCTTAAAACATAGATGGATGCAAGCAGAAGGGTTTTACAAGCTCTACTTCCATAGGCAACTGGGTTAAATATTTATATTCTGATGATGTTGCAGAATAGTTGGGACACACTCCCTCTCATGGTTCCCTCCCTTTCTCTGCCTTGGAGTCCTAGTGAAAATTCAAATAAGCTTCTTTCCACCCCTTCACCAAACTCTTCCCTGTCAACTTAAATGAGAGTCCTTGGACAGCTCACCTCCTCCAGGAAGCCCTGTTGAATGGAGCACTCATGCTTCCTCTACTTGCTGTGAAGTGGGGAAGTTGCACTGGGAGTTGAGAGACTTAAATGCTGACCTTCACCTTGGGAGTGGGGGGAGATTATTGTGTGACATTACACTTATCGTTTCTTCTCCCAAGGCTGATTTCTGTATCAGTTAAAAAAGATGGGATGCGGTTGTCTCTCTGTTTCCCCCGAGGCTCTGGTGAAAAAAGCCCTGTCTGTGCTGTTGGGTGGGCTCATTCATTAAGCCTCCCAGACTGGTGGGGGATTTGGGACACAGTCCGGAGAGAGGCTTAGAGACACAGTGTGTGGATGGGCATGAGCACCTGAAACTCTGTGTTGTTTTCATCCTATTTCATTTTATGTATTTATTTATTATATTTTTAACATCTGAAGACTTAATTGACTTTATCGAATGATTCTTGAATCGAGCAGCATCCCATTCAGCAAGTAGAAAGGAGCCCCTCATCCCATTTCATTTTAGTTCAGTGATTGTCTGAGGGACAATGACTGTGGGCAAGGTACTGCCCTTGGCTATTTTGAGGGTACCAGCACTCACAGGATATTGCATCCCACAGGGAGCTTACACTCCAGTTATGGGATGGATGAGAAATTTACAAATAACTATTAATATAAGAGCTATTTTGGGAGCAGAAGTGGTGCATTAAGTCACCTGGGGACCTCATTCAAAATTTACATTCCTGGTTTCAACAGACTTAATGCTTTTCCCTTAAGATTGGGAACAGGCAAAAACACCTGTTGTTACTACTTCTATTCAGTATCATACTAGAATTCCCAAACAGTGCAATAATGCAAGAAAAGGAAATAAAAACATACAGATTGGAAGGAGGAAATAAAACTGACTTTTTTCATATATGATGTTATTGTTTATGTAAAAGATCTCAAAGATTCTACACAAAAGCTTCTAGAACTAACACATGAGCTTAGCAATGTTACAGGCTACAAATTAGCAATAAACAGTTGGAAATTAAAATTAATAAGGCAGTATCATTTGCAATAGCACCATGAAAGCATGACATACTTAGATATACAGGTAAAAAAATTTGTGTATCATGTGTATGTTCTTGTTTTTTTTCAACTGAAAAACAACAACAACAACAATAAAAAACATCTAAGTAGGTGGAGAGAGACACCATGTTCACGGATTGGAAGACTCATATTGTTAGGATATCAATTCTTCCCAAATTGATCTACTAGTATATGTTTGACAAAATCTCAATCAAAGTCACAGCAAGACTTTTTTTGGGGGTAGAAATTGATAAGATTATTCAAAATGTACACAGGAATGCAAAGTACCTGGACTAACCAAAATGATTTTGAAAAAACTGTTGGAGGACTCAGACTACTTGATTTCAAGACTTACAATAATAATCAGAATAGTACGATGTTGGCCCAGCCAGCATGGCTCTGTTGGTTGAGAACTGTCCTGTGTCCTGAAAGATTGCTGGTTCAATTCCCAGTCAGGGCACATGCAGAAGGCAATAAACATCCTACATAGACCTTTCTCTCTCTCTCTCTCTCTCTCTCTCTCTCTCTCTCTCTCTCTCTCTCTCCCCCTCCCCCTCTCTAAGTATGTCCTCAGGTGAAGATTAAAATAAAAGAAAAAGCCCTAGCCAGTTTGGCTTAGTGAGTAGAGCATCAGCCTGTGGACCAAAGAGTCCCAGGTTTGATTCCTGTCAAGGGCTCCTCCCCAGCCCAGGCCCTGGTTGGGGCTCATGCAGGAGGCAACCAATTGATGTGTTTCTCTCACATCAATGTTTCTCCCTGTCTTCCCCTCTCTCTTCCACTCTCCCTAAAAATCAATGGAAAAATATCCTTGGGTGAGGATTAACAATAAATAAATAAATAAATGAATGAATAAATAAATAAATAAAGAAAGAAAAAGTAAGTATGGTGCTGGTTAAATGATAGATATATGGATTGGTGAAATGTAATAGAGAGTCAGAAATAGACTATACACACTCTAGAAAAAGCAGTAACAGAAATTCTTTGTGACCTTGGGTTAGGCACACAAGCCATAAGAAAAAAAAGATTAAAAAACTAATCAATATCAAGATTAAAGAGAATGAAAGTCACTGTAAAGAGAATGAAAAACAAACAAGCCATAGCAAAACACAGAGGCAATATTTGCAAAACACATATCTGATAAAGTACTTGTATCTAGAATGGACTTGTATCTAGAATATATTAAGAATTCTCAAAACTCACTAGTAAGAAAACAGACAAATTAATAAAAATGGACAGAAGATTTGAACAAACACTTTTTCAGAGGAGAGACAGAGATAGCAAATAAACCTGTGAAAAGATGCTCAACAGCATTAATCACTAGGAAATGCAAATTGAAGCCATGACGAGATACCACTGCAACCTATTGGAGTGTCTAAAACAAACAAACAAATAAACAAGCGCTGGAGAGGATGTGGGACAACTGGAACCCTCACCCATTGCTGTTGGAAGTGCAAACTTGTACAGATACTTTGGGAAACAATTTGGCATTTTGTTATAAAGTCCAATACACACTTACCAGGTGATCCAGAACACGCAGTCCTGGGCCGAGGGAGTGCGAGTTTTGCATCACCACCAGCAGCGTGGGAGAGTTCCAGCTGCTCCCCCTCCTCTCCAACAATGGGGATTGTTAGTCTTTGTCATTCTAATGTGTATGTATGTTATCTAATTGTGGTTTTAATAACATTTTTCTGGTGACTAGTGATGTTCAGCATCTTTTCCTGTGCTTATTGGCCATTTGTACATCTTTTGGGAAATGTCTGTTCAAATCTTGTGCAGATTTTTAGTGGGTGGCTTGACCTACTGAATTGATATTCTGGATAAGAGTCCTTTGTCAAATACATGTATTGGGAATATTTTCTCCCAGTGCACGGATCATCTTTTCATTTTTCTGAATGGCATCTAGCAAAGAGAGAAAGTTTTTAATGTTGATGAATTCCAGTTTATCAATACTTCAAAATATTTTGGGCTTTTGGTGTTCTATCTAAGATAACTTTGACAGCCTAGTGGTCACAAATACTTTCTCCTCAAATTAAAACCTATGAAGGAAAAGAGAAAATAATAAAGAGGGTTGCACAATCATATTCTGCCTCTGCCTGGGAACCCACAGCCCCTCCTCTTGTCATGTTGGTCACAGTTAATCTCTTCAGCCTTGACTTGGCTGTCACTTTCACCCTTTAGTTTTCTGTGACCCCCTCTTTCCCAGCCCTCACATCTACTGGGGCTCCCCAATGTCTCTGTAAACACCGCCCTCTTTCCCTGCTTCCTCCTAAACCTGCTTGAAGTTCACCACCTCAGCAGGGCTCCTAATCCATGTCTACTTGATAATTATGGATTCAACTCAACATTTATGTATCAAGTTCTAGAGTCAGTCAGTCTTGATTGAAATCCTATTTCTAGTACTAAACCAATTGCATCATTTGGGTAAAATGCTTAATCTTTTGAAACTTAGTTTTCACTTTTAAAAAATGAAAGTAATCATAGAGCTGTTGTGAGGATTAAACAAGATTGCTGCCAGAAAAAAGATGCGGCTGAAACATTTATCTTTGTAAAATACCAATGGTAAAAACTAACATTTATTTTCATTCTCTTGAATGGTTTATATATCACCCTGGTTAAGTGGCAAGGACAGGTGTCATTATCACCCTATTTGATAGATGACAAAACTGAGGCTGAGAAGCCCACCGATAAAAGACCACAGGAAGCAGTGAAGGCGGAATAAAAAAAATCAAGGCTATCATCTTACATCCCAAACCATTCCCACTATACTCCACTCTGTTTTCCTCCTCTTCCTGTATCTTTCCCAGTGATGGGATTGAGGTGTTCATACAATAGGTGGGGGCTGCTACTGAGGCCCGGCTGAGCAGGCAGGGTACAGGATTCCAGGTGGGGGTGACATCCCAGCTTCTCTGCTTGGTCTAGAAAAGGAGACCAACTGAGAGAGTGGCTGAGCCCTGCCGGTGCACGTGTGCACACACAGTTGTACACAGTGACTTCAGCCAGGCCTGCAGCTTCAGCGGGAAGAGGAGGATGAAGGGCCTGAGATGGGACTGCTAGTCAGTGTGGGACCCGCATTTTCCTGGCCTGGGTGAAAGGTTGTGAGAGGAGCTTTGATCCAGAATATTCCCTCAGGAAGCTGCCCTCACAGTTAGGGAGTGACCAAAAGAAGGGATCAGGGTCCTTGGGCCATCTGAGTTTCTAAAAGAAGGGCTGCTCTCACTTCCCTGCAGAGGAGTTTGCAGCCCTACAGAGCTTGGCTGCTTCTATTAGGAAAGTAATGCCTGCTGATGACTTTAGACTTGGAATAATAGAGAGAGAGAGAGAACATTAAAATATTTAGCTTCAGTCAGTTTTTTAAAAGAATATAGCTATGTTCATACAGTATCTCCATCCAGTCTTATTGTAAACCTTCCATTCTGTGCCTTGAATTCAGTGGTCTTGCTGCTTAATCAATTTTGATTTCTCCTTTTCTCACTTAATATTAAAACACAAATAAACGATGTAATTATCATTTTTATTAACTATATCCATTGATGGACATAGTTTATTTAATCTCTATTCTTTTTTGGACATTTGTTTTGGGAAAAAGATTTTTTTGGTAGGAAGCAATTCCCATGAACTAGAGAAAACTCCATTGCATGTTCTCTCTTGATAACAGTTTCTAATTCATCAGCATCACTATCCTAAAGCTTCTGGGACAGCGGTTGCTAACCTTTCGGACCTCACGGGCCACTAGTGGTCTGCGGACCACTGATTGGTGACCTCTGTTCTAGGAGATGTATCTTGAGTTTCAGTACCAATCTGGTAGAAACTAAAAATGTTGAAATATGAGCAATCTCAGAAAACACCCTATCTGAAAGTTTTTTGTGTATAAATGCATATATGTCATATTGCTGAGGCCAGCTAATAGTTGATAGGTAAATAATAATAAGAAACCCTGCTAAATAAGCAACAATTATTTGACCTATTTGCCAAGTAGATGGTGTTATTTATTTTCTTGTCACTTTCAGGGAGCCAAACCCATGAACCTATCCTTGGCCCGCTGCCAACTCCAGGAAATATATTCAGGGAGCCTTCCACACTCCAGCAGGGAAACATTGAGACACCTCTTCCCGCCTTCTCAGTGTCACTCACTCCCCTTGAGTCAGCATGAGCAGGCAGGTCTATGGCTTGAAGTGCCAGAGCAGAAGTTTTGGCAGTGGCTCAGCCATCCCGCCAGGAGGGCGCTGGAGATGGACAGGAACTTACTGTTGTTCCAAAAGAGCAGCGGCTGCTGCCAAGGTTATGCTGGGCGGGGAGGCTACAGTAGCTGGAGTCTCCTTAGTCTTGGTGAGAGCAGGAGCATCTCGACCAGTGTAGCTGGAGGTCTGGCTCATGGCCAAGGGGGTGGATGTTTTGGGGTGGGCAGCCTGGGTGGCATGAGCTTTGGCTTTGGTGGTGGTTTTGGGGGGCTAGGGTCAGTAGGCCCAACAGTCTGGCCTGGGGGCATCTAGGAAGTTGTAATCAACCCAAGCTTGTTGGAGCCTTTGGGCGTGAAGATTGACCCTAAGGCCCAGGAGGCGGAGCAGCAGTGGGAGCCGATTAAGAACCTTAACATTTTTGAGAACATTAAGAATCTTCATTGACAAGGTGAGTGCTGATGCCTGGAGACCAGACAACCACGCCTGGTAACTCCAGGGAGCTGCAGACAAGGCCTTTCAGCCACAATGGAGATGTGGCTAGTGGCTACCCTGTTGGACAGTGCAGGTCTGCATTACCCAAGGTCAATTAGTTCAGTCCCTATCTCTTAAAGCTGGTCCTGGTGGAAGGTGCCCACTTGGTGTTTCATGTTCTCCAAACCTCCACAGGAGACTGGGTCTGAACCTCAGCAACTTGTCAAACTTGGGGCCTTCCAGTCCTGCCCTGAAGTAAAGATGATCCCTCCTGCAGGAACAGTACATTGGAATGGGATGAGAGGTCCAGTTTGAAAGGAGTCAGAATGGTCAGTGGGTGTCTTGTAAGGGACACTTTAAGACACTGGCAGATGGTTTCTTCCCCATAAGTTGCCATGTGATTCTGAGTCCAAGCGTTTCTCTCTTGGCAAACTGGCATATTTGCTCCCAAAGCCAGGGAATGGAGACCACCAGAATCAGATAGTGCCCAGTTAATGGGCTCCGGAAAGGGAGTGGAGTGTGGAGCCAATGCAAATGATTTGGCCAGCTGATTTTCAAATTCTGTTGGTCAGGGCTGGGAGTGGGGAGTGATGTCCATAGCCTTGAGAAATCCCAACATTCAGGTCTTATCTAGTCTTACCAGCAAAAGGAGGCCAGACTTCTTATACTAGCTACCCCAAACAATCTGCTCTTGGACCAGCCTTGGATAGAGGTTTACTCTGAATAGCCTTGGGGAAAATGGGGGGCAGGAAGGCTGCATCAATGG
>NW_005877549.1:0-8543 GCF_000147115.1 Myotis lucifugus
AAGCCAACCCTTTCTTTCATTTTTAATATATTTCCATTGATTTCAGTAGGAAGGGAGAGGGAGAGAAACATCAATGGTGAGAGAAAATCACTGATGGGCTGCCTCCTGCACGGCCCCCACCGGGGATCGAGGCTACAACCCTGCAGGTGTCCTCACCAGGAATGGAACCCTGACCTCCTGGTTCATAGGTCAATGCTCAGCCACTGAGCCACACCCGGCCTGGCCCATGTTTATGTAACAGAATGAATGACACAGACTCTGGGATTGCTGAGATTGGGTGAACTGGCTCACACTTTCTCAAACATGAACGTGAGCTTCTCCCTTAAGGAAACATCACCTGGCAGGTGACAACTGACAGTCCTGTTGTCTTGATGAAATGTCAGCCCCCAAGAGAAAACCAGAATGTTGGAACAAGGTGTGTCCCACCACGTGAGCTAGACCGCTTCCCAGTGCTGACACGCTTTTCTAGGGGGCTCTGTGGGAACAGCAACACCTGTGAGCTTTGATGACGTCATTAAATGCATCAGCCCCGGAAGGTCTCTGGGACTTAGAGACACAAGGCATCACTTTACATAACCTGCATGAGGACCAGAGCCACCCAGCAAGACAGCCCTGGGGACTGTGACAGAACAGAACAGAAACTATACAATATTCCCCAGCCAGCGGGGCTCGGTGGTTGAACATTGACCTAAAACCAGGAGGTCACAGCTTGTTTAGCCCAGATTTCAAAATCCCCCAAGACAGACCACTAGGGAGCCCAGTCCGATGCAAAAGCAGAGTCTTTATTCAAGCTAGCTTGGTCCCTCTGCCTCCTTTACTGGCAGGATGCGAGAGAGCCCAGAGTCCCAAGAGAACAAAGAATTTATAGGGTTTGGGGTTGTGGGGTGGAGGCACTTGGTCGATTCCCGTTGGTTGAGTGAGGGGGGGGGTGTTAGTTTCCCTTGCTTTCCCATTGGCTGAGATAAGGGCAGGCTGAGTAACTGATACATTCTGTGGCTTTCCTGGGAGAGGAGTTAGGGACACAGCTATCAGTTCCGTTCTGCTCTTTCACTATCAGTTCCGTTCTGTCCTTTTGTTAGGGACACAGCTATCCCAAGTTGGGGTGTGAAGGAGGCAGCCCATCAATGGTTCTGTTTCATCATTGATATTTCTCTCTCTCTCTCTCCCTCTCCCTTCTTCTCTGAAATCAATATAAAATATATTTTTTTTAAAAACATGACTTCTGTTACCATCTCACAGGCAGTGAGCATGAGACATGGATTAATAACAGCTTCACCCTGTGTGATCAGTGAGGGGTCACTATGATGACGTCACCAGATAAACAAGGTTATCTGGGCGCCTGCCTGCTTGTGAGGCTGCACAGAGATGGTGACACCAAAACCTTGGAAAGTCCCTGAACAGCACGGCGCACGGGCCAGGCCTCGGGGACAGCGTGACGGGCGCCCCGCGCAAGAGGGTCAGGACCGAGTCCCAGGGCCCAGGCCTGCGCTCAGGACTCCGCAGGCGACAGAGTCTGGGTCTAGGACGCTCAGTGTGCGGGCTCCACATTGACCTGGGTTTCACTTCTCCTCTCCCAACCTGTGTCGGCGCCTCGGTCCTGGAGACTCCTGACGCGGCCCCACTTCCCACTCCCATTGGCTGAGCGGTTCCAGAGCAGCCAATCAGCGTCTCCGCGGTTCCCGGTTATAACTGCCCGAGGAAGCGCTCGGACTCAGATGGTCCCCCAGAAGCCGAGGATGCGGGTCCTGAGCCCCCCCACCCTCCTCCTGCTGCTCTCGGGGGCGCTGGTCCTGACCCCCAGCTGGGCCGGTGAGTGCGGGGTCGCAGGAGGCGGCGGTGCGGGGAGAAGCGAGGGGACCCGGCGGGGGCGCGGGGCCGGGAAGGCGCGTGTCCAGCCCCGGCCCTGCCCCCCGTCCGCCCCCCAGGCACCCACTCCCTGAGGTATTTCCGCACCGCGGTGACCCGGCCCGGGCGCGGGGAGCCCCGCTTCTTCGCCGTCGGCTACGTGGACGACACGCAGTTCGTGCGGTTCGACAGCGACGCCCCGAATCCGAGGATGGAGCCGCGGGCGCCGTGGATGCAGCAGCCGTGGGTGGAGCAGGTGTACCCGGGGTATTGGGAGGAGGAGACGGAGACCAGCAAGACCAACGTACAGAATTATCGACGGAACCTGAACATCCTGCGCGGCTACTACAACCAGAGCGAGGACGGTGAGCCGCGCGCCGGGCCCGTCACGACCCCCCTCCCCACGGACGGGCCGGGGTCGCCCCGAGGGTCTGGGTCCGAGCGTCACCCCGAAGGGGCTGACGAGTCCGGCCCCCACCCGGGAGCAGCCCGCGGGGAATTTGACCTGATGTCACTTTCAGTTTTAGATTCAGTCCCGGCGGGGCGGGCGGGACGGGAATGGGGGAATGGGGGAGGGGGAAGGCTGCTCTCCGGCCCGGCTGCCCTCAAGGCCCGGCTGACCGCGGGGCGGGGCTGACTTAGGGGCGGGGTCAGGGTCTCACACCTTCCAGTGCATGCTTGGCTGCGACATGGGACCCGATGGGCGCCTCCTCCGCGGGTACAGTCAGTGGGCCTACGATGGCGCCGACTACATCGCCCTGAACGAGGATCTGCGCTCCTGGACAGCAGCCGACATGGCCGCTCAGATCACCAAGAGCAAGTGGGAGGCGACCCGTTTCCATGAGCGTAGGAGTAACTACCTGGAGGGGGAGTGCTTGCAGTGGCTCCGCCTTTACCTGGAAAAAGGGAAGGAGACCGCGCAGGTACCAGGGGCCCTGCGATCGCCCCCTCTCCCCGGGGCTGGGGCTCCTATCAGGAGACAGGCCAGAGGGTCAGTGTCAGACACCCCCCCTTGGGGTCAGGGAGGGAGCCCCCCTGGATGTCTAGGTCAGGTACCAGAGGATCCCCCTCCTCTAAGGGACAGTTAGGAGTGCAGGTTATCCTGGGGTGCAGGGAGACCCCCCTGAAATAGCCCATCCGCTATTAGAACCCACGAGGACCTTCTCTCTCAGGCCTTGTGCGCTGCCCACACCCACTGTGTCTGAGGCCTCATCCCAACTTTTCTGAGTCACCTGGCCTCCACCCAGGTCAGGACCACAAATCCCTTTTCTGCCCTCAGAGACCTGCCTCCTGCCATGGCTGTGTCTCTCTGATTCTAGAACTTTCTAAAGACTAGGAGGGCCTTCCAGGTGCCTCAGTCCAGGCTGGTGTGTGGGCTGTGCTCCCTCCCCCACCCCCAGGTGTGCTGTCCAATCTCAGGATGGTCACATGGGCACTGCTGGAGTGTCCCCTGGTGGATGCAAAGTTCCTGCATTTTCTCCCCTCCCCTCAGACCCTCCAAAGGCACACGTGACCCACCACCCCGTCTCTGACCGTGAGGTTACCCTGAGGTGCTGGGCGCTGGGCTTCTACCCTGCGGACATCAGCCTGACCTGGCAGCGTGACGGGGAGGACCAGACCCAGGACATGGAGCTGGTGGAGACCAGGCCTGCAGGGGACGGCACCTTCCAGAAGTGGGCGGCCATAGGGGTGCCCCCTGGAGAGGAGCAGAGATACACATGCCATGTGCAGCACGAGGGGCTGCCCGAGCCCCTGACCCTGAGATGGGGTGAGGAGGGGCCGTGGGCACAGAGCCTCTTCTCAGGGCAGCAGGGGCCCTGGGGGACCTCAGTGGGGTCGGGGCTGAGGCCTGGGGTGAGGGCCCTCACCCTCCCTTCCCTTCTCCTCCCAGAGCCTCCTCCTCAGATCTTCATCTTCATCATCATGGGCATCGCTGGGGGCCTGGTTCTGCTGGGAGCTGTGGCTGGAGCTGTGATGTGGGAGAGGAGGCGCTCAGGTGGGCAGGGGTGGGATCTGAGTGTCTGTCCCACTGGGGGTTCAAGCCCAGGTAGACATGTGTCTCGCCTCATTCATGGGAAGCACCATCCCCACATGTGTGATGGCCAGTGTGGGGCTCTGTGCTCACACTTACTCTGTAGTGAGGCCCGTGGGAAAATGAGGGACCACTTATCACCTGATGATGCTCGTGGTGGGGACCCCGTTCCCAGCAGACCCGGGTCAGAGGGAAGGTCCCTGCTGAGCACAGACCTCCAGGAGGGCGGTGGTTTCAGTCCCCACACATGCCCTTCCCTCAGGTTTCCTGATCCTGCCCTGGGTCTATACACAGGGTTCTGGAAACTTCTCTGGGGCCCAGGACTAGGGCTTCCTTTAGGACCTCATGGCCCTGCCTCCTCACTGGTCTCTCAGGATGTTTTCTTCCCGCAGGTGGGAAAGGAGGGAGCTACGCTCAGGCTGCCAGTGAGTATGGAGGGGGGGACCCCTGAGACCCTGGAAGTGCAGACGGGAGTCCATGGGGGACCCGCCCCCATAGTTCCGCCTTAGTCTCCTGCCCTGGGGCTCTGACCCCATCCTTGTGTATCCCCACCAGGCAGTGACAGCCCCCAGGGCTCTCTTGGCTTCTAAAGGTGAGACCCTGCTGTGGGGAGGGGTGGGCAGAGGGGAGGACTGGGTGGTGGGGAGTCTGTGGGACACTGTGAGCATGAAGTGGGCTTTGAGAATGTCACCAGTTACAGTCACTGACCTGAATCTGTTCGTGATGCTTGTCCTCCACAGCGTGAGGCAGCTGCCTTGTGGGGACTGAGTGATGGAAGATGTGTTCACGCTCCCACTTCCTGACTCAAGAACCTCTGATTGGGGTGCTGACCCCGCCCTGCTCCCCACACTTTCCTGTCAGCAGAGATGGACTGGGCCCTCCCTAACCCTGCCTTTACTCCCTGGTGCTCTGAGCTGCAACTTCCTGCTCTGTATTGAAATGAGGTTTTGGATGTGACCTTGTTTGTTCATTTCTTGCCAAGAACGGAGCTTGGGACACGGGACCAGCTCTGTGGGCTTAGCGAGGCGGAAGTCGGACCGGCTCCCGAGCACCTTTCACCTGAGAAGGTCAAGGTCCTTTGCAGAGCTTCTCTCACAGGCGTCGCGTGCGTCCTGCAGCACCTTTGTCAGCAATGGCTGTCATCCAGGGAAATCGATGATGGCTGGTGATGGTGCCGGTAGCAAGACTTGCTGGCTCATTGTTCTTACAAGGACCGGTTCCCAGGGGTGCAGGGACCTCTGGTGCGTGGGAAGGAGGGGGCTGCAGGAAAGGCGATGGAGAGCAGGCCGAGCGGGCTTCGGGGGGCACAGCTGGGCAGGAGGAGGATTGCCACTGGAGGACCCTCTCCTGCCCGGACACGGATGTTCTCCGGATGTGTCTCTCCACTGACAGCCCTGAGGGTTTAGAGAACATCCCAGAGAAAGGGCCTCCGCAGGTCAAGCATTTCTGTCCCCATGAGCCCATCATCCTGGCTGTGAGCGAGGAGGATCTTGGGAAGGATGAGCCCATAGGGGAGCCGCCAAGATGCAGCAGGAGCGGTGGAAGCGGAAGAAGGGGAGAGATGCCACAGGACTGGCGCTTAGGGGACACGGAGAGCTCAGCAAAGACCGGAGATGGAGGGAGGGAGGTTTGGAAATGGCCATGGGAGCTGCTCTGCAAGCCAGACGCGGGAAAAAGAAATCGGGGTGCCTGTGTGGAGAGCCTGCTGCGAGCAGTTTGGAAGCACCGTTTATTAGTCTTCCTGTATGACTCCGGGCCTTGTTCATTTATCTGTAATTTACCTGAGATGACAATCAGAAGTCACCTTGCTACCAGTGCTTAGGAGCCAACCATGATCATCAAGGATCCGGCCCACCTGGCCCACCGGGTCTCCTGCCACCGCTCTCCCAGCCTCCTCTGCGCTCCCACCTGACAGGCCAGGCGCGGATTCAAGCAATTCCTTCCCTTCCTGCTTCTTTCTAGAAGGAGAAATGGTAGCTTTTGTGAGTGAGGCTGTAACTACTTCATCACTCACGTGCTTGCCTGGGAGCTGCCCCTTCAGGGCTGGACTCCTGAGCAGGTTTCCTGGTCAGGCCTCTGGAGGGGGCATCCAGGTTCCCAACGGGCTCAGCAGAAAGGCCCAGGGCCTGCAGCTGTGGCCCTTACAGTTCTGTGGTTCATGGTAGTTACCACATAGTCACTGTGTAATGAGCGCCACCTAATGTGTGTCACCAAAACATAATATATCTACCCAACTAGATGTAGTATTTTTGTATAATTGGATTTCCTAATACTGATATTTGTCATCCCCACAGAAAGTGTATTGGTTTTTTGGTTTGTTTGTTTTTTTGTTCTTTTAAAAACAAGAAAGTGTATTAGAATATAAAGTCAGATGGGAAATTCAAAAAACAAAACAAAAAATCGTGATACCTTGGCCCTGGCCGGGTTGGCTCAGTGGACAGAGCATTGGCCTGCTGACAGAAGGGACCCTGGTTTGACTCCTGTCAAGGGCACGGATCTCGGTTCCAGGCTCCTTCCCAACCCAGGCCCTGGTCAAGGCTCCAGCAGGAGGCAAACAATGGGTGTGTTTCTCTCACATCGATGTTTCTCTCTGTCTTTCCCTTTCTCCTCCACTCTCTCTAAAAATCTATGGGAAAATATCCTCGGGTGAGGATTAACAACAACAACAAGAAAATAATAATAATAATTACAGCAGAAAGAGGGTGGAGAAGAAAGTGCTCCTACATCACAGTTTTGGGTGGTGCTGCCCTCAAGAGGATGGAGAGGGGTTGCGGGGAGGGGGTGGGACCCTCAGAGGGAACCAGGGCTCCTGGGGCTCCTCTTCTCCAAATGAAGGACATTTGCAGGACAATATGGAGACTGTCCCGTCACTCTGACACTTTCTAAACTATATTTTAGCCCTTTGTTCACTCTGCTCTTACCCCAATGGTAGTTTTTAAAATGTTACTCAGTAAAGAAAAGTCATCACAATAACATGGAAGAGCACTGAGTGTGACCCGGGTATTTGAGATTCTAGTAAAACACGTGACTATAAACTTCAGGGGGGGGAGGGGCATGTCATTATGGTACATGCGCGTTGGCTGAGCTTGGGAAGGCTTTCCGCACATAAGTCTAAAAACTGTACATTATCGTAGGATCTAAGCTTCTTAAAAAAGGTAATTGATTATTCCAGCTGCATATGGTGTGAAGCAATATGGGGGTACAAGTGAATTTTTTTTTTTTTTTTTAATATATTTTATTGATTTTTTACAGAGAGGAAGGGAGAGAGATAGAGAGTTAGAAACATCGATGAGAGAGAAACATCGATCAGCTGCCTCCTGCACGCCCCTCAGTGGGAATGTGCCCACAACCAAGGTACATGCCCTTGACCGGAATCGAACCTGGGACCCTTGAGTCCGCAGGCCGACGCTCTATCCACTGAGCCAAACCGGTTCGGCCAAGTGAATTTTTTTATTTGCATGTTTTTAAAGCCAGTGAATTTGATTTGCTTACTGAAAAGCAAGACGTTGTCCA
This sequence comes from Myotis lucifugus, assembly GCF_000147115.1. Classification (NCBI taxonomy): domain Eukaryota; kingdom Metazoa; phylum Chordata; class Mammalia; order Chiroptera; family Vespertilionidae; genus Myotis; species Myotis lucifugus. Next base: position 7,391 of record NW_005877549.1, read on the forward strand.
CTTGTGAGAAGTCTAGAAAGAAGGTTTTTAAAATGGAATTGACTGTCTATCTTACCTTCTCAGGAGGGTTAAGTAGACACTAGACCCTAAATAGGAGGTGCTTCGGGGAGCTCTGAGCCACTTAAAACAAAGAAACAGGAAAAGGAAGCGCCTACAGGTGAAAGTCCCAGGAATGGCCAGGCCTTGGTTCCCATGACAGTGAAATTGAGTGTAACAGGCCTTGGGAATAACCTTCAGATGACATGTTTACTGACTCCATGGAGGTGGTTAAACTGTATTTTCAAAGTTTTTAAAGGCTTTTCTTTCTCTGAAAGAGCTACCCGTTTCCTGTTTTGTGGTATTTCTCCGAAAGCTTAGAGGACATTCTATCCCGCCCTCAGTGGGTCCTGGCGGGGAGGAGGAGGCAGCGGGGCAGCTCACTCATGCCCAGAGGCTCCCCCTGAAAAGGCCTCCCTGGAGCCCTTTTCATTCCTGAGAGTTGGGGGGCTGACCCCCAGTCACTAACCACCCACCCCCAGCCCCAGGGACACACATGGGGCGCTGCAAGTTCATGGAAGTGACAGAAGGTCATGAGCCGAATTTTATTTATTTTATTTATTTGTTTTGTTACCAAGGCATTTAGTTCACTCTCATCAGTGTCACTGATGTCCTCATGTTCACCTTTCCCAGTGGCTCCTCCCCTTACAGTCGTGAATGTGAGGCTCCCTTACAGGCTGGGGGAGGCCGGTGGGGGGGAGCTCAGCCAGAGAAAGGCCGGTGGGGGGGGGGGGGGAGCTCAGCCAGAGAAAGGCAGGTGTGGGCACTCCACGTGGACACCACAGCTGGCCTGTCCCACTGGAACAGGGGTGGCCAGAGGCCTCCAGTCCTTTTTGTGATGGAGATTCTCCATTCATGCTCCTTCCTGGCTGCCCAGGTGGGGTTGGGAACCCTGCAGCTCAGAGCTGGGCGGGGGGAGGGGCAGGAGGGGAGGGAGAGCAGCAGGCCCCCTGAAGGGAGGGTGGATGGGCACAGGGGTGGCTCCTGGGGTGAAGCACAGCCCTGTGTTTGGCTCCCCTGGTGAGGAATCCCCCCTGCCCCTCACCCCTCCCCCACCACCAACAAACAGTCCCCTGAACCAAGGGCACCTCCTAGGGGCCCTGAAACAAGGGGTTCT
>NW_005877550.1:0-8543 GCF_000147115.1 Myotis lucifugus
TTTGGTTAATCACAGGACAACACTCAACCAACTGAGCCACTCCAGCCAGGCTAAAAATTTATTTTTTTTAATATGACATTTTCTATTCTAAACAAATCTCTAAATTGGTGAAACTACTTTCTCTTCCCGGTCAGTTCCTTTAACCTCAACCCACTTCTGAACCCACTGTTTCCTGGGAACTCTTAAGTTTTTCACCGAGAACACCACTGTGGCAGGAGCCAAGAGCTCAGGCAGCTGCAGTGGTGGTGTCTGTACTGAGTGCTTCCTGGGCGAGATGACGCATATAAACACAATCCCACAGGAAGGAGGGGAAACCCCCCAGGAAACAGCTGTACCCAAAGAGGATTCAGGACTCTACGATTCACAATCAAAACTACAGTTTCAGCAGATCATCACAGCATCATAGCTGAAAGCTCTGGGGAGGGAGATCCACCACCAAGAAACTAATATGGTTTAAAGATTAGGTTTATGTCTGCATCGAATCTGAAGTCTATTCCCTCCAAGCATCTGCTCCATGGTTAAATCATGAATCTTAGGCCAAACATTGGTAACAATCCAAATCCATCAATTTAATCCAGAGTGAATTAAGTCATGTGGCATATTTATACTGTGGAATATTATATAACTACCCACAACACAATGAATCAATCTTTTGTTGAGCAAAAGCAACAAATCAGAAGAATAATTCCTTATAATTTTCTTGATATAAAATTTAGGAGCAGGCAAAACTAAACAATGATTGAACAAGAGCAAAAAGAAAAGAGTCAGGTTACCTTCTGATGGCAGGAAGATTGCAGTTCCAGGAGGACACGTGGGAGGCAGGGGCTGGGGAGTGGATGGCAGGTGTTGGCAGTGTTGTTTCTTGAGTTGGATGGTGATTACATAGAAGTTCCATTTTCAACCATTTGTTAATACATATGCATTATGCTCTCCTATGAAAGTATTTTATATATCACAATGTAAAATATTTAATTTTTTCAATTGCAACATGTTTTCCCCATAATTTGATTCTATAAAGCTATAGAGAGGAAAGAAAAAGAAGGAAGTTACTAAAAATACTCCCAAGGCAAAGATAAGGAAACTGTGCCTCAGTTCTCTCCTTTAGATTCTAAGTTACACTGGGGCCCATGATTGCAATTCTTAACAAGCAGTGGATGTTAAATAAATATTTGATGATGTTGAGGGTTTAGGCAATGATTCACGTAAACACCAGGAGTCGCCCCATAGAATATATTCTCATGGCACAGTTTCCAACTGACCAGCGGGATCTCACCGTGGTGTAGAATATAAGAAAGTCTCATTAATTTGCCAAGTTGACAGAGTTTGGGAGTGTGTTTACTGTAAACCCAGTGATGCAAAATAAGCATTCTCATACAGGATCAGTGGGTCTGTGAATTAGCACAACATTTAAGAAGGGCAATTTGGCAAATTTCATCAAAAACCTTCAATATAATATCTTTTGACTCAGCAATTGCACTTCTAAGAATTCATCATAAAGAAGTAGTCTTGGAGTTTGCCTTGGGACAGCATTGTTTGGAAGGACAAACAATGGGAAGTAATACGACTGTGCAGTAACAGGGTTTTTTTTTAATAGACTGTGCCCCCCCCCCTTCAGTGGAATTCCACGCAACCATTAAAATAGATGTTGTAGAGGACCATTTTAAAACATGAAAAAAATATCCATAGTATACTGCTATTTTTTTAAATCTCTCTCTATATAAAAGCCTAAGAGACTGTTACAGCGGAATGACTGGAACGACTGGTTGCTATGATATGCACTAAGCAGGCAGACAGGCGAGTGATTAGGAACAAGCAGGCAGGCGAGCGGATAGGGGCGAGCGGTCCCGGATTGTGAGAGGGATGTCCCAGATTGTCAGAGGGCACAGGCCGGGCTGGGGGACCCCCCCCCATGCACTTTTACAGATGCACTGGGCCTCTAGTCTGGTTATAAAGTTCTGTGTGCAATCTAATATAGATAGGAAATTAGGTAGGTAGGAAGATAGATGATGATAGGTAGGTAGGTAGGTAGGTAGGTAGATTGGTAGGTAGATAGAACTAAACCACCCCAAAACTTAGTAGCTTAAAACAACTATTTTGTTCTCTCTTCTGTTTCTGTGTGTTGCCAAGATGACTGGGTGAAGGTGAGCAGTTATTTAGCCTCGTTTTGGAGACAACTGCAGGGTGACCCTCACCCCACTTTGCAAGTACTCTCTCGGTGCTAGCACTTCATGTCCAGGCAACGCCCCTCAGTCATGGGCAAACTGGGACAGTTTTTCTCAGACTGGCTGCCACCCAAAATGACAACAATCACCCTAGGTGGTGAGATTATGAAGGAAATGTTTTATTTCACTTTTCTACATTTTGGATATTGTATCATATCTATGTACGCTTCTAAAACAAAGAAAAAAAACTAACTCAAACATGATTACCTATCATTCCAATCATGTCTAACCCCTTTAGTTCAGTAGCTTACTTTTGTTCCCCATATAAAGGAATTTAATGATACAAATGAGAATGTATGGAAGGTGTTTCATACCTTACAGTGCCGGCCAGTAGCTCCTTCTGGCTTCCTGCCCACCCTGAGCACTCTGGTCGGTGACCACGCTCACTTGGCAGTGATTCGGAACAGGTGTGCAGCAGGAAGACTATTGGGGTAAAAAAAAAAAAAGCCCCAGCAATAAGTCTGAGGTGTTTTGGCTCATGTCTGTTTAAAAATAATTAAAGTTATCAAAACCCTAAATTCAACGGAGCACGAATGAAGATTCAATTGGCTTTATTAAATGATCATGAGTCAGGCAGCATCTTGTCCAGCAAGTAGAGGGCGCTCTGCTCAGAGGGGGTGGACCATTTTTATAAAAAGGTGTGGCAGGGGAGCTAGTAACAAAAGAAGAGAAAGAATTCTCTTTTGACCAGGACATCTTCTTTGGGGGGGGGCGGGGGGGCTTATCATACAGATTCCCTCTTCCTTCTATGGGGGGTGGGGAGTTAGAGTCCACGTGACAGATTACCTCATTGGTGTTCACCAGAAAATTCCAGACTATTTGACTAAGATTACGTTTCTGGTGAAAGGGAAACTGCAGGTAAGTCAGGTACTAAGTCCAGGTTTGGTATCATGAGCTTTAGCACAAGTGATGCCATTCGGGGCCTGTGGTGTTCTCTTTAACAACGTTTTTTTGTTGTTGTTGTTGTTTTTACAGCTAGGTTTGTCAATTTATTTTTAAAAATTTTTAAAAATTGGTTTTACTATTCCATTCCAAAGTTATTCTTTCTTGGCTTAAATTTATGACATTTTATTTCATGCGCTAGCACATTCATTCTAAGACTTCACGTCCTACAATACAAGTCCATTAGAAAACAGTGTCATGTTTTCGGTGCATGGGCTGACTGGGCGGGGCCTCAGGTCTTTTACAGAGTCTAGCATCCTTGTTACATACATTCTCCTTTCCCCAGTTTGGAATTATCCTGTGTTTATATTCATTAGTTAAGCAGCCACAGGCTAGACTTATTTCCTTTCTGTAAGGAATGTTCTCATAAGTTTAATCAGTCCAGAATTAGGTTAATAAACTTAGCTAGCAGTAGCCGGCCTTGCAAACCGTCAGCCTTGTTTCTCCCCCTTCTCTGAATTGCAAGCACACACACACACATGCATACACAGAGACACATACACAGACATACACACACATGCACACACAGACACATACACAGGGTTTTGTATTCTGGAAACGTGACTTCCTGCATAAAGATATCTGCCATAAGAGATTCCCTGCTGCCTTCAGAGAAACGCGGTAAGAGGTGAACGGTAAGCTGCATGGGGATGGGGAGAGAAGCACCCATGATATTCTGGTTCTACCAGTGAACCAATCATTTTACAGGATGTGAGTGATTTGATGCTAAAGCCACAGCCTGTTCGGTATCAACTGTGTCTCCTTCTATGCCAGTCAATCCACATGAGTTCCTGCCCACTGATGATTTTAAAAATAACAGCCAGGTTGTTCCTTACTGACCAGGTTGTGTGATTCTTACTCATGTGGCAAAGACACATTCAGCATGACAAAGTGGAATGTCCTCTTCTCCAAGCTTCATGACAGAATTTCATTCTAGATGCCTCATTAGCGTCATGGGGGTTCTATCCTTGCTGCCTGGGCAACAGAAGGTTAAATTAGAAAAAGGATATTTCCTAAGTGGCATCTGCCTCTCCCTCCTGGAGTTACCCTGTCATGTCTTAGAGATTTACTTTCCACTAATACAGAGCACAGGCTGGTTCTCTGGAAAGGAGCGACAGAGGGACTGCGTCTCGTTCCATGGGCTCTGGAAGGGCAGCCTGGGTTTGCGCAGGCTTGGCCCCTCAGCCTGCTGAGGTCTCTGATTCGAATCCCTGTAGTTTGCGATGGTTGTAACTAGGTGTAATCAAGAGGAGAGCAATACTTTCAAAAGCAAGCTGCACTTTCTCTTTGTTTCACAAAAGCCTTCTGATTAGCCATCAGGGGTGGGGCTGACACAGGAGCAGAGAGGGGCTGAGCCCTAAGACACTGAACTGCTTTATAGCTCTTATCTCATATGTCCTTAAACTTTGTATAGCACATAGAAATCACATGGAAATAGGACAAATAGAGACTGTGAACGGTGACAGAGCACCAGTGGGGAGAAAACCAGAAATCAGGAAGAATGACTCAAAGTTGGTTTTCTCTTTATGGGGCTTTCAAGTAAGCGTTCTTTTCTTTGATTGAGTTTTGATATCTTGAGAATTCAAGTCACATACATGCCTGTTTTATAAGCTCATATAGAGTTGAAAAAGATCTTCTAGGTCACCTAACTTAGTATTTCACAAATGTTGGTGCACGCCAGAATCACCTAGGTGAGCTTGGTCAAAACACAGATGCTCCCCAAGTGATTTTTTGGCACCCCAATATTTGGGACTCGCTCATCTAGTCTCAGTTCCTATCACACGCAGGCACCTTCAGACAGCTACCGACAAACCAGTTGTCATTGGCTCTAGCGGACAAGTTCAAGTGGTGTGAAATAATAGTGGGCAGTTGGTGAACAATCGAGGTTCATGGAGTACTCTAAAGTGCAGAATGTGCCTTTCTTGTTACATATGTAGATGCCTAATGTCAGCATAGGCCCTCTTGATAGGACTAAACAAATAGAAAATTATTATTCAAATGCATAAGGGATGTATGAATTGTTTTCAGCTTTACTTTTATATTCAAAGCAAATCTGTTGTTCCATAAGGACTTATTCCTGGATTAGGGTTTGCTAAGCATGCCATACTTTGATAATAGCAAGATTTGTGAAAATCACCCAGACTTTTACTTACCACACATGCTTTTAATTAACGTGGGTAGTCTCACCTATGTAAATTAGCCTAACTGTAGAATCCTAAGCAGTTTGATACTTTTCCACTTATTCTTCCCACTCGTGAATACAGATTTATGGTATTCAATTGAATACAGTCCTTAACTATGTCAAAAGCCTTCTATGAATTCTAAGAATTATGAGAATTAAATTTTGTTATGTATGGTATTCAACCGAATACAGTCCTTAACTGTGTTAAAAGTCTTCGATGAATTATAATAATTATGAGAATTAATTTTTGTTATGTAAATGAGCAATCATTTAAATATATTAATAAATATGAATCCAAGCACATAAAATGAGTGCAAGTGTTTTGTGGTTACAACTCGCTGATCTGACCACAGTTGTTAATCATTTCAGCAGCGAGCCTATCTGTGAATCTATGAGCTGAAAGTATTCGTTGACATTTATGCTACCTGGCTGCCAATTATTCATTCCCCAAGACCAGCAACCCCCCAGCTGTAAGGCTGTGTCTCTGAAGACACATACATACATTGACAAGAACATGATTCAGTGCTGACACTTGACTAGCCTTTCTTTTGACAATCTACAAAAGATTCTTATTCATTTTTGTTGGTTTGGCTTAGAATAAACACAGTACTAGTAAAAGCCCATATGAAACCCAGGCCTGGTTTTTCCAGGGATTCAGTTATATTGTAAATTAAATCACACCCTCCACCCCATCCCGGAGTTCATGGTGGTACCAAGTGAGCTCTCTCATTGTGACACTAAAAGCCAGTAGCATGGTGTTTTCTAATCTCCAGACAATGGGTTACAATGGGGTTTACCATCTCAGCACATTTGCCTTAACACTACAAGTCCTGGTGAAGCAGAGGCTTAGAGCCGAACTGGATTTTCCTGACCATTGGCTCCCTGGGTGTGCTGTTATAGCTGTGGACCAGGAGAGCCTAGATGCTTGCAAAAGGGTAGTGTATTTTTTTATAACCTCCATATAGGACAAAGTCTATTAGCACCAATCACCTCAGATTTCTGCCACCACCATGTGTTGCCTCTGTCAACCCATCTCCTGTCCTCCAATATGACCTACATGACCACCAGGTGTGGTCAACAAAGCTCTGCTATTAGCCAAGGGAAAGCTCAGATGAAAGGTGCTCTCCCAGAGAGAGCTGGCTTGGTTTTCTAAATGTGACCTTCTAGAGTTGATGCCTCAGCTTCCGGTGCCGCATGGGGGATACCGACACTAAACTGGGGCTCGTGGGCCAAAGCGTGGGAAGGGAAGCACCAAGAAAGGTGAGTAAGAGAATGGGGAGATATAGGTTAAGCAGAAATTTGCAATATTCCTGTCATCACTCCTACCCTGATGTTACCCCTACTATTACCCTGGTCAAAGATAGGTATCTTTGGGGGAAATGTAACAACTAAATAACAAGGCTTTTAAACAAACATACTAGCCCATATTCATCTGTTCCAATGCTGTCCTCCTTAGTGGAGGTGTCTGGAGAAGTGATTTGGACAGTGATGCCATTGGTCAAAACATCATGGTCTCCTTTGGAATGGCCTCCGGAGTTTGCCTTTGGCTCAACATAGTTTCATCCAGCCAGACCCCCCTCATGCACTGAACATTTAGTTTAAAAAAAAACAACCCACCACTATAAGATAGAAATATATTCTCATTTAGGATATTCATCCATTCATTTACTCATTCATTTAATCAGCAACTATTTTCTGAGTACCTACCAGTCACCACATATTGTACTGAGCACACAGACACGAGAAAGTTCCCCGCTGAGGAGCACACAGTGCAGGAGGAGAGACAGAGTGCCTACAGCTCATTAAAACTGGAGAAGATACATACCATATTCAAGATATAAAATAAATGCTGCTTCTGACAACACAAAGGGGGGAGCAATAATTCAGCTTGGGTATTAGGGAATGTTCAATGCGATGGTAAATCTGAATATAATTTTAAGGGGATTAATAAATATCAATAGGAAGGATGACATAATAATTCTAGGTCAAGGTAATAATATAAATAATTAAAATATAAAAATTCCTAGAGGTAGGGGACCAAGACAATTTAATAAAGGGAAAATGGTCTTTTCAACAAATGGTCTGAGACAACTGAAAATCCACATACAAAATATAAATTTGGACCCTTAACTTCACACCATACACAAAAACTAACTCAAGAGAATGGATCGTACACCTATATGAAAGATCTAAAATTATAAAATGCTTAGAAGAAAATTCAGGCATAAATCTTTGTGACCTGGGGTCAATGATTTCTTAGATATGATGCCAAAGGCAAAAGCCAGCAATGAGCAGATGGTAAATCAGATTGTATCAAAATGAAAAAATATGTGCTTCTAAGGACACCATCAAGAAAGTGAAAAGGTAAACCATAGACTGGGAGAAAATATTTGCAAATCATACATCTGATCGGGGACTTATACTCAGAATATAGAAAGAATTTTTACAACTCAGTAATTAAAAGACAAATTACCTAATTTAAAAATAGGCAAAGGATTGAATAGACATGTCTCTAAAGAAGACAAGTGAATGGCTAATGAGTATGTGGAAAAAATGCTCAATATCACTACTTATTAGGGAAATGCAAATCAAAACCACAATGAGATACTACTTCACATATAGGATGGCTATAATAAAAAAGACAGACAATAACAAGTGTTGGTGTAGAGAAATTGGAATTCTTATGTATTACTAATGGGAATGTAAAATGGTGTCGCTGCTTTGGAAAACAGTTTACAATTCCTCAAAATGTGACACACAGCATTACTACCAGATGACCAAGTAATACCACCTACAGGTATATATTGTACTCAAGAGAAATTAAAACATACAACCACACAAAGACTTGTATGCTAATGTTCACAGTAGCTTTATTTATAATATCCAAAAAGTGAAAATAATCCAAATGTCCTTCAATTAATGAATGGATAAATAAAATGTGGTATATCCGTACAATGGAACATTATTCAGTCATTGAAAGGAATAAAGTACTGACACATGATACATGCTAAGTGAAGGAAGCCACACACACACGCACACACACACACACACCTTATTGAATAACATTTATTTTAAATATTCAGAATAGGCAAATCTGTAGAGAGAAAAGTAGATTAGTGGTTGCCTAAGGTTGAAATGTAGGTGAGAATAGAGGGAAGAGAGGTGACTACTGGTGGGTACAAAGTTTCTTTTTGGGG
>NW_005877551.1:0-6682 GCF_000147115.1 Myotis lucifugus
GCCTCATTCCAGCCGCTCAGGTCTACCTTCCCACCTAGCACCACCAATTGCAACTGAAGATAGAGAAAGCAAATGCCCAGGAAAGGTAGATGTCTTAATTTTTAAAAAATGGGTTAAGAAAGTAAGCACATATTTAAGCATTAATAGCAGAAAACAATGGCCATTGGGTTCACACCCACTGAACCTCATGGCCAGGACGACCCCGAAGCAGAATTGTCTAGCACTCACTCTGAATCCTTAGATACAGACACAAGAAGCTTTTAAGCACATGAGAAACATAATTCTCGGGGCATTAAAAATATCTATTGGGTTTTATTTCTTTGTCAACTCTCTTATCCACCTGTAAGACATTAATTCTCCATGATTTTATCCACATTTATTGAGCCTATTGCATGCATGCATGTTGCCCTTTTCAGTAATACAGTGCTAGTTACTCTGGTTGCTTCCTCCTTCCTCCACTCCCCTTTCTTCCTTAATAAGAGGACCCTAATTTTTTTTCAGGACAGCGATGGGCTCATGTAAAGTGAGTGCTGACATGACTAAGTTAATTTAGACATGTATGATGCCAAAAGCAAATAATTTGTTTGCTTTTCCCTTCCATAGAAACAGGTTCAAATGTGAGTGGACGCATGCTTTCACAAAATGCACATCTGTAACCCATCCTATTTTATAATGCAACTGTAATAAACGGAAGGAAATGAGGGGAATCAACTAAATATAAGATCCTGGAGGGGATAAGAGTCCATGGATTTTCAGATAATTAGAAATTCATGCCCTAGCCAGTTTTGCTCAGTGGATAGATCTTTGGCTTGGGGACCAAAGGGTCCCGGGTTTGATTCTAGTCAAGGGTACGTACCTTGGTTGCAGGCTCCTCCCTGGCCTGAGCCCTGGTCAGGACAAGTGCAAGAGGCAACCAATCGATGTTTTTCTCTCACATCGATGTTTCTCTGTGTCTTTCCCTCTCTCTTCCACTCTCTAAAAATCAGTGGAAAAATATCCTCAGGTGAGGATTAACCAAAAAAAAAAGAAAGAAAAGAAATTCATCAATACTGTTCTGTCACATTAGATATCCAAGTGCTTGAGATTCTGTAATAGTCAGAATTGTAAATACCTTAAATATTTTTTAAAGTTCATGTAGAATTAAAAACATAGTAAAAAAAAAAAAAACCCTGGCCGGTGTGGCTCAGTTGGTTGGAGCATTGTCCTGATATGCCAAGTTAACGGGTTCGATCCCCAGTCAGGGCATATGCCCAGGTTGCAGTTTTGATCCCTGATCAGGTTGCATATGGGAGGCAACTGACCCACGTTTCTCTCTCACATCGATGTTTCTCTCTCTCTCTCCCTCCCTTCCTCTTTCTAAGATAAAAACAACTACAACAAAACACACATACAATGAGGTACCCATTGCGGCTTTCCAGTGAGTACACAACCACTGGAATTGCCATAATAAACACTATCAAGTGATGACGTGGGTGTGGAAAAATGAGAAACCTTCTACACTGCCGATGGGACTGTAAAAGGGTGCAGCCACTTCGGAAAAGTTTGGTGGTTTCTTCAAAAGATAAACAAATCTGCCATATAATTCAGCATTTCCGTTCCTAGGTATGTATCCCCCACACACTGCTCCCCTAATGAAAACATATATCCACACAAGCACTCATAGGCAAGTATTTTAGCAGAGTTACTCAAAATAGCCCAAAAGTGGAACCAATCAACTGGTGAATGGGGAAAGTAGTGTGAGATAGCCATACAACAGACTATTACTCAACACTAAAGAGGAACTAAGTACTGACTAACTACTGAGACAAGCTACAACATGGATGAAACGCAGACACACTATGCTAAGTGAAGGAAGCCGGATGTAAGAGCATGATCCCATTGACTTAAAATGTCCAGAAAAGGCTATTCTCCAGAGGCCAAACGCTGCCTGTGGCTAGTGGTGGGAGTGGGGAGTGACTACTAGTAGGAATAAAGGAGCTGCTTGGGGTGGTAGAAATGTTATAAAACCTCAGCATGGTGATAGTTTCACAACTCGATAAATTTACCAAAAATCATTAAACTTCACACTTGGAATGGGTGGGCTTTATGGTGTGTAAATTATACCCGAATAAAATAATTAAAGAAAGAATGAAGCAGTTAAAGAAAGAAAAAAAAAGAGTGGGCTAAAGTTAAATTATGGAATAGGCGTCACAGAGGAAATTTCCTCTAACTTGAAAACTTGTCAAGTTGACCGTCGGCTACTTCAAAATAACTTGTTTAACAGACACACAAAGTATTTAGCGTCCCCCAAAGAAAAAACTAAAAAGGGGGCCAACCTCCTGAGGGAATCAACCTCAGGTCAGATTCAAGTCGGCAAGGTGAGCAGTGAGCCACCACAAGGGGGCAGCATCCCTCCGCCCCTCCCTCCCCAACGGAGCCAAGAAGGGCTAGGTTGGTCCTGCATCAACTAAATATAAGATCCTGAAAGGGATAAGAGACCATGGATTTTCAGACTCTGATTGTGCAACCTGAAATCAGGTGCCGTTCTCTAAAGCCCAATTTGTACGTTGTGCCAGCTTAAACGAAGACTTGGTAGTGAGATAAGCTTCCATGAAAAACCCTGGGAACACACACACTCGGGAAATGTACGGCACCCCTATGAAGGGTCCAAAGTCAACCTACCTCTAAAAATAAAGGGGAAAAGGAAAGTTTGCAAAAAGAAACACACGAATAACCGAAGGGCAATGTTTCACAATAAGATTAGAAATATCATACTGAGGCCAATGACGCAAGCAGTCAGCAAACTCTATCAAGGGACATATAAGACCTCTGTCACATATTCGCCTGTTTTGTTTTTGGTTTCACAACTCTTTAAAAATATAAAAACCAATCTTTGCTTTGGGCTGTACAAAAAAAACCCAAAACAAGCCATTTTGTGGTTCCTCGGGTGGAGTATTAATGTTCCATTAAAATGATAAGCAACAGATGGGGAATTCTACCCCCACTTCACACTCTTTTGGTCAAAGGTAAAAATGTAACTCTGGTTATTTTTTATTTTTTTAAAATATATTTTATTGATTTTTTACAGAGAGGAAGGGAGAGGGATAGAGAGTTAGAAACATCGATGAGAGAGAAACATCGATCAGCTGCCTCCTGCACACCCCCCACTGGGGATGTGCCCGCAACCAAGGTACATGCCCTTGACCAGAATCGAACCTGGGACCCTTCAGTCCGTAGGCAGACTCTATCCACTGAGCCAAACCAGTGAGGGTGTAACTCTGGTTTTAAAATATTCACCACAAATCCACCAGCAGAGGGTTTGAGGAGAGACTGGAGTGAGCAAATGGGCTCCAGGCTTCTCCCGACTGGTGACGTTAGGAGCTCAGCACCCCGGGAACTCTCGGCCAGCTGCCAGGACAGCCGCAAAGGCAGACCATTCTAGAAACAAGCCCGTTTCTTGCCCTCGCTAGTTTTCCTCAGTGGTTAGAGCGCTGGCCCGTGGACTGAAGGGCCCTGGGTTCGATCCTGGTCAAGGGCATGTATTTTGGTTGCAGGCTCAATCCCTGGCCTTTGTACGGGTGTGTGAGGGGGGCAACCAATCCATGTGTCTCTCTCACATCGATGTTTTTCTCTCTCTCTCTCCCTCCCTCCCACTCTCTCTAAGAATCAATGGAAAAGTATCCTCGGGTGAGAATGAACAAAAATAAAATAAAAACAAGTCCATCTCCTAGGAGCCCCTTTCCAATCACGGGACTTAACCGGTCAAAGAGGGGAGTCCGTGAGATTCAAGCTGGACCCCCAGGCTTCACTTCCAGACTTTCCCACTGGCACCTGCGAGACAGCCTCAGTGTGCAAAACAGTGAACTGTAACTCAACCACCGCGCAAATACCTTTTTTTTTTAAAGTCCGTTTTGCTCATTTTAGTCTAGACCAGTGGTTCTCAACCTTCCTAATGCTGAGACCCTTTAATACAGTTCCTCATGTTGTGGTGACCCCCAATTTCATTGTGACAAATTGAACATAATTAAAGCATAGTGATTAATCACAAAAACAATATGTAATTATATATGTGTTTTCCGATGGTCTTAGGTGACCCCTGTGAAAAGGTCGTTTGACCCCAAAGGGGTCGCGACCCACAGGTTGAGAACCACTGGTCTAGGGTCTTTAAAACATTGCATATCCTCCATTTGCCAACCATTTGTACTACAAGGGTCCAAAGTCATGCTATGGCCACAGAATTGCAGTCAAAATGGGATAAAGCCTTAAAATGGCACCTCTTTGGTCCCATAGCCTCACACTTAGCATGAAAAGAAACAGCACTGAACATTGTTATAGCTGAAGCAATGCATCTGAACACCGAGAAAGAAGAAAAACAGTAGCAGTTCCCGCCAGCGGGAGGCTGGCCTGGCCTCACAGCCCGGCCCTGTCACAGTCCCCCGGGGCTGAAGCCAACACACAAGGACAGGGCAGGTGACACCAGGGAGAAGCAAGGGTGGGACAGACAGGAAGAGGTCGCGGGGAGCGGGTGCAGGAGCCCTGGGAAGAACCCCTCACTCTGACCCCCAGCGAGAGCCTTGGCAGGAGGAGGTCTTGGCGAGGGAAGGCAGGGCCAGAGGGGGGAAGCAGAAAACACAAAGCTGATTTCTCCAAAAACGAGCAATAACAAACAACCAAGCAAGAGCTTGTGCTTAAAATACTCCCTACATTTCATGAAGTCTGTCCCAGCCTGATTTAGATGAACTGTCAGTGTGGGTACTCCGAGGCGAATAGAAAGCCAGCAGGTCTGGTACATCTGTGGGGTGGACAGGTTGCCTCTGCTTGTGCAACCTGAATCAGGTGCCGTTCTCTAAAGCCCAATTTGTACGTCGTGCCAGCTTAAATGAAGACCTGGTAGTGAGATAAGCTTCCATGAAAAACCCTGGGAACACACACACACTCGGGAAATGTACGGCACCCCTATGAGGAACAAGCTTATTTCTGTATAATTCCCCTGCCCAGCCTTCCTACAAGGCACCTTTGTTTCTAAACATGGTTCTGCTCACCCAAACCCGACAGCGATTGACTTGACCCTTTAACTCCTGTGACCCTGTGTGACCTGGTTTAGGTTCACCCTAGCAACAAAGATCAGAGACCACTTGCTAAAAATAACCAACAGCCTTGCCCAAGCAGGTTTGGCTCAGTGGGTAGAGCGTCTGCCCGAGGACTGAAGGCTTGCAGGTTCGATTCCGGTCAAGAGCACATCCCGTGCGTGTAGGAGGCAACCAATCAATGTATCTCCCCCCTCCCCCACCCCCGCCTTCCACCCTCTCTAAAAAGTCAATGGGGAAATATCCGGGTGAGGATTAACAAAACAAAAATAACAGCAACCTTTGGAAGGAGCATACCTGAGGCTGCTCGTACTGCTAGTATCAGTCCTTATTTTATCGGGGTTTTTCCTTCCTTCTTCTGGACACAAACTGCTCAAAAGCAGGGGCTGACCCTGCTTGTACTTCGGTCTGAGTCTAGCACATGTTGGGGATCCCAGCTGCGAAGTGCACGGGCTGCAGGACAGAGGTCACCTCAGCTGATGGTGCTTTGCACAACTTACACGTGTACAAAACAACACTTTGAGGTGAAGAACTCTTTCCCAAGCCATGAAGGTGGTTGACGGTGCCCCAGTGTAAGTGAGGCTTGGGCACAATGCTGAGCCGTGTGAAGTTCATATCTCACGTTAACCCAGAGCGGAGGGACTACATGGTGCTTACCCTCCTCAGAGAGTCCACCACAAACCAAAGCACACATAACAGCAACGAAGCAAAACCAACCCTGACTTCAAGATGGTGGCGAAAGCATGAAAAATGATAAAACCTACCCAGGAACACCGCCATTTCCTCAAGACAGTCCCTCCCCATCCCAGCCTAGGTGACAGGACAGTCATGCCGACAGTCGACAGTGGGCAGCGCTCACGGGGCACATGTGCCAGCGTCTCCGGCCGTGGCGAGGGCAGCCAGGCTCTCGGTGCTGAAGCCCCTCGGGGACTTCCACAGAGAACTCTGACCTGGAGTGTTGGGTAAAGGAAGGGCCGCCGGAGACTGAAGGAACCACTGCAGTAAAAAGTGACTTGGGCTGAAACAGATCAAAAGGAAATCTCACTCCTAAAGGAATCCCCAACCATAGCCCTTGGAGCCTGCATTTATAGTGTGTCCCCGAGATCAAGAGGTAAAAGCAATGAGCTCGAAAGACTTCTCCCCTGAAGAAGCCAAAGGCAGGAGGCCGGTGTTGGCCCTGAGAGGAAGGATGTGTCAGGGAGGGGGTGTGGCCGTGCCCAGTTCTCTGGGGCACCCCCCGAGGTCTGCTGGCCTTGTCCATTTCACTGAAAAGGTCCTCTTTAGTCAGAACTCTGAAAAACACAATTTTATAATTTTTATATTTTTCCATGTTTGGAAGACCACACACCCAGCTGACCATTGGGCATCTCTAACTGTGGACTCACCCCTTTTCACTGCTCACAGCCGTTGTTCGAGTGACACATGGTAATCTTGTAATTTCCTATCATTAGTAAGAAGATACACCGGATACATTACTCCTTCTAATGGATTAGGCTACTTATCAATGGAAAAGTTGAACCTTTTGGTCAAGACTAAGGGAGGACTGAGGGGTTAGTGCTTAATGGGGACAGAGTTTCAGTTTGGGAAGATAAGAAGGTTCTCGAGATGTTGGTGGT
>NW_005877551.1:6782-8639 GCF_000147115.1 Myotis lucifugus
CATTTAATGTTTGGTATATTTTACCATGGGGTGGTGGGGAGAGACAAAAGATGTATAAGGGAGTTTTTTAAAAGTGAATTAGCCGGGCTGGCATGGCTCAGTGGTTGAGCATCAACCTATGAACCAGGAGGCACAGTTCGATTCCCAGTCGGGGCACATGCCCGGGTTGTGGGCTTGATCCCCAGTGTGGGGCATGCAGGAGGCAGCTGATGGATGATTCTCTCTCATCATTGATCTCTCTCTCTCTCTCTCTCTCTCTCTCTCTCTCTCTCTCACCAATAAAAATATATTTTTAAAAAAGTGAATTATACACTGGCTGCTATGAGGTTGGGCTAAAGAATAAAATCAAGTACTCACAACAGGGAAAACACACTCAACCAGGGGTGTTTCAAACACACGGAGCTCCTTCTAACAAGTCTCTGTTTGCTAAAGTCTTTATCTGCCTGTTTGTCACCCGACAATCTCTCTCCCCATCACACAGAACATCCACACACTGGTCTATCACATTACTGTTAATTTGGCAGAAATGACTCGATATGGATTCCTAAAACAACAAATTAAGTCCAAAATCTTGCTAGAAAAGCACAAATTGATTTTTCTCAACAAAGAAATATCAAGTACCACTATATGCCAGGCTCCAGGGACAGTGGACAACAAGGCAGACAAGATTCTGCCCCAGCTCACAGCCCAGGGGGGAAGCCAACGAGCTCATTATAAACTGAGGTCACCGCTACGACAAAACAGGCAGGAGATGTGGCGGTTCCAGGGGAACCGAGGTGTTAGACACAGCAAAAGGGCGTGAAGGAGTCTCCGCTGTTGCTCACATCCAGGCTGATCATTGCTAATATATTAACCTATTGATTGTCTAACTTTCCTGGGACGATCCTTCTCTTTCCAATACTTTTTTCTCTCTGCAAAGTGTGCTTGTAATATGTACGCCAATGTTTCAAAATTATCACAAAACCAACTGAAGTAACAGGTTAATGCAAGCACAGTCATGCAGAAATGAGACTTTCTCAAAGCGAGTAATTTGCAGACATTCATTCCACGAGTAAGTATTGAACACATACTACCTGCTACCCACTGTGCTCAACTCGCAAGATATACCAGACACGGTCACACCCCCCAGAGCTCACAGAGCCTGTGAAGTGAACCGTATGGAGCTGCCGCAGGTGACATGTGTGTCTAGGGGACAATGACAAGTCACATCAGGAGGCAAGGAGAGGAGGTAAAAGAACGTTTTCAGGAGACCTAGACAGTCTTCCTTTCTTATTTTGAAATAGCATAAGCAGATAGTAACATTGGGAGAGCATCTAACACTTGAGTATCTAACACCCGACTTTGTCGAATCTTTACATCTCCCACACCGTCCCCAGCTTTGTTACAAATATGACATTATCCTATATAATAAAGAGATAATATGCAAATTGACCATCACTCCAACACACAAGATGGCCGCCCCCATGTGGACACAAGATGGCCAGCAGCAGAGGGCAGTTGTGGGCAATCAGGCCAGCAGGGGAGGGCAGTTGGGAGAGACCAGGCCTACAGGGGAGGGCAGTTGGGGGTGACCAGGCCAGCAGGGGAGGGCAGTTAGGGGCAATTGGGCCGGCAGGGGAGCAGTTAGGCATTGATCAGGCTGGCAGGGGACTGGTTAGGGGGTGATCAGGCTGGCAGGCAGAAGCGGTTAGGAGCAAACAGGCAGGCAGGCAGGTGAGCGATTGGGAGCCAGCAGTCCTGGATTGTGAGAGGCATCCCAGATTGGAGAGGGTGAAGGCTGGGCTGAGGGACTCCGGGCCTCTAGTAGATAATAAAAAGACAACAAAGGGTATTCATTCTCACTAATAAAGAAACAGC
>NW_005877552.1:0-6268 GCF_000147115.1 Myotis lucifugus
ACATACTCTGCCGAGCTCCAGCGCGCTCCCTTCCGAAGGGCCCTGCCAGCACTTGACGCGTTCTGAAATGTTTGTAGAGGCCGTGTCAGCAACGATGAAGGGTCCCGCCCTGTTTAGAGAGAAAATACTCTCTTGTTTTTGCTTTGATCTCAGCTCTGGGACCCGCAGATAGTGTCTGGAGGTTAGTGACAGGAGTGGCAGCCAGCGCTCGTCTTACCTGGGTGATTGTGGGTGTTGAAGGGAAGCACCTCACACGGGGACCCCGGCCCTGGAATGGGCAGTGGGGTCAGAGTGTCGGGGACACTCAATGGGTTGAAGGCCCCGCCGGGGGGAATCACGTGGCCTCCGTGCGCCCCGTGGCCTGCCGTGAGGGTCGTGTTTGTGGCTCTGTTTGAATTGAGACCTAGCACAGCAGACGTGGGCTTCCTTGGAGTGAGGTTTACTCACAGGCGCCCGCTCTGAGGAAAGGTACGGTTATGAGAAAACTGGGCGGGGCCGCTCATCGCCGAGGAAGGCTTTTGGTTTTGTCTCCTTCTGTCCTTTGTGGACATTTGAAGTTGTGATGAGAAGCAGTTTTGGTCTCGGTGCATTTCGACGGGTTTATTCTTGAACGATGAACACACGCGGGGTAGCGGAGGGGGCCGGTCCCATGTGACACGCGCCTGTGCACACCTTCTTTCTCACTTTCCCCCTAAAAGGTTGCCCTTTCTCAGAAAATCGCAGCAGTTGGCTCTTTGCACAGCAGTTGAGGGGGGGTCTGCCCTCTGGCCCCGGGTGTAGGCAGGTCAGTTGGGATTCGGGCCAGGATCCAGGCGTCACCCCCTCATGTCAGATAACAAGTTTGACTGAAGTTCTCGCTTCGTCCGAAGCATTAAGTCCAATGTTCTTCCTACGCATTTAGGTAGACACACTCCATTCAGGTGTCCAGAAAGTTCCCCGAGCCGCCGGGAGCAGGAGAGGTGGCGGGGGCCGGGGGCCGGGAGCTGTGCCCCAGGGCTGCTGGAGGCGGAGGGCTGGGGTGGACACGCGGTCTGGGAGGCTCCAAGGTGGAATATCAGCCGGCTGGCTGTTACTGCCGAGGCCTCTGCACAGTGTCTTAAAACCCACTTCCCTCCTGCCCATGCCAGCAGCGCGCTTAGAGGGCGTGTGTGCGGTGAGCAGGGAGGGGAGGGCTTCCCTCTGGGTTCCACGCTGCGTCCTGTCCTGGCGGGCTCTCCCAGGAAGCCCCACAGCCCAAGCGTCCTTTCCGACGACGCCATCTGGAACGTCTCATGAGCGAGACCTTGAATTGCAGTTTCGGGGCCTGGCGGTTGGAGGGGAAGGCCTTGTCCACAGCCCGAAATGCTCCCGCCACACACCCGGCTTCTCCTGCGCCTGCACATGGCCCTGAGCTGGGGTAAACAGTTACGTAAGGGGACCGTGGCTGTTTGTCCTTCAGCGTGAGGACACGCATCGCTACCTATGACGGCTCGGGCTTTGTTTGCATTCTTTTCCTCGTGTTCGAACCACAGGGAGCGACTTGGGCTGTTCCGTGCACGGTCTGAGCTGCGGGTGAGTCACACGGGGACTTGCTCTCAAGTGTCCGGCAGTCAGTTAGGGGAAGAGAGAGCTGCAGGTAGCGAACCTGAAACCCTGCAGAAGCAGCGGCGGGTCCGATGGCACAAGGCAGCCTTCTGGGATTAGCCTTTGCTTCATTTTATTTTATTTTAATTTAATTTTTGTTAATTCTCACCTGAGGATATTTTTCCCATTTTTTTTTTTTTTTTTTTAGGGAGGGGGTGAGAGAGAGAGAGGGAGAGAGAGAGAAACATTGATGTGAGAGAGACACACCGATTGCCTCCCAAATGCTCCCCGGCTGGGGCTGGGGATCGGACCTGCAACCCAAGTACATGGCTTGACCAGGAACCGAAGCCAGGCCCTTCGGTCTGTAAGCTGAGCCTCCAACCGCACCAGCCAGGGCTGGTCTTTGCTTTTAGTTCCGCCTGGACCGGGGCAGGTGGAGCCCGCAGGGGAGGGTCTCTCACTGGGGCCTGCAGAGCGCTGGGTGTTTGCCGGGGAAGGCGACACGAAGGCCATTCCCAGAGCCGCGCCAGGAGCAGCCAGCGCTGCCGAGGCCCGGAGCTCGGTGCCGCGACAGGAGAGACAGAGCGGACTGGTGGTGAGGCTGCAGTTCCCGGAGCTCCGGAGCTCCGCCGTCCGGGTGTGAGACAGGGTAGCTGCAGGGCTCTGAGCTAGGAACCGGGGATGAGATGTGGGGAGTGGGTGCGGGGCGCATGGAGCCGGGGAGGGCCAGTCCAGGCCGCAGAGCAAAGATGGAGATGCAGGAGTGATGGGAGTGTGGAAGGACCGCTCGCTCAGCCCGGTGAGGGGGTGACCTGCTGGGTAAGCGTGTGTACGAGTAAGAGATGCAGACCCAGGGGGCACGCAGGCTTCTGATGGGAAGCCTGGGTAGACTGAGTCCACCTGGGGGCTGTGCATTCTTAGGACGACCCGAGTCACTGGGCGGATTCGAGGGGCTCAGATGGGAAGGTCCAGGGGGCGCTAGCGGGAGGGTCTGGAGCCCAGGAGAGCATGGCCTTGAACTGTTGTTCACTGGAGAGTCCCCTTGCAGATATTGCCTTTGGCTGGGGAACAGCCCGCCCCCAGCCTGTCACACGCCCTGTCATCACCCCGATGGGATGGAGCGAGGCTGGGTTCTGGCCAGCAGCCCGCTCATGGCGGTGATCGGCAGCTGATCAATAATCAATAGCGCCTGTCAGTGCACTGCGGACCATGTGTGTCCACGGCTGCCAGTCCGCAGAGAGGACTCCCTGTTCTCATCTGAGACGCGCCCGAGTCCGCGGTTAGGTGTCAGTGACTGAGTGGAAAAGACTGGGGGGGGGGGGCGTTTTCTTCTCCCCAAGCAGGAGCTCTCGGACCTCAAACGTCCCTTCGGGCCACCCGAGGTGCTTCCGAGAGAGGGTGCCTCACTGCACCCAGGCCCTGTGGTCCTTCCTGACGAGTCCGCGGCGACTCCGATGGGTGCTGCGCGGCGCGTGCAGCTGTGGCGGAGAACTGGTCTTTGTTCCCCGACTCCCCTGGGGGTCTGACTCGGAGCACGCGCTTCCTCGCAGACCAGGGGCCGTGTGGATCTCACGGCACCTCAGCCTCGAAGCTGCTCTAGTTCCACGAATTCATCCATCAGAAGTCTCCTCCGGCAGCTCACAGTGTCTCCCGGGACAGGAGTGGGAGCACCTGGAACCTGATAATAGAAGAGGGCACATGCTTGGAGCCCCAGCCTGGGCTCTGAGAGGCCTACGGGGGTAGGACTCACCGTCTGTGAGCACAGACGACAGGGGGGCAGCCAGGGCTGGAGGAGCAGGGACACTCTCCGTGCCGACCTCCTGCTGGGCCTGGGTTTACCCTAAAAGAATAAGGTTCCCGAAGGACCCGCCTCCTGGAGGAGCTGAGCTCAGGGAGGTGCGATGGCTTATCCCAGGTGTGATCTGGGGGCTCCGCGGGAGCCAGCAGGGGGCTGATTCCATCTCCTGGGGGGCAGCTTCTCCGAAGGAGAACCATCAGTTGGACCGCAAACAAGGAAAGAAGAGAAGAGGCCTGTGGGCCGGGCCAGCCCCCAAAATTCCCTGCTCTATTTCTCTAAACGGCCCGAGGACACTGACCTCATCCGAAGGAAAATGCCCGCCAGGTGACACGCTTTACATTTAAAATCAGAACGGTCATTTGGCTTCTTTGTGTGTGTTTTTAAAGTAACGGCCAGATGTAAAGAATTGAACTAGAGCCTGGATTACAGTTGACAGTTTTAACATTTCTCCCCAATCCCGTGATTTGTCCCGAAAACTTGTTATGAATAAGCAAACACCAACCTCACACCCTCCGTGGGACGCCTACCACCGAGGGCCCAGAGAAAGGAGGCGAACGCCGGCGTGATCCCCGGCTCAGTCATCGGCGTTGAGTCACGCGAACTCGGAAAATGCTTTTCCGGAGGATTGGGCCCCAGTCGCTTGTGAGCTCGAAGATCCCCACTTCCTGAGTCACCGTTGGGAGGCGCGGAGCCCCGCCTGTGTGGGTGCAGAGAGCACCTGGACGCAAACAGGTAGATTCGTGCCAAAGGACAGCGTGTGGGGGGGCTGTGAGCTCCCAGGCCCGGTCGGCCGCACGGAAGTAGAGAGCCCCTAGACCTCTGCGCTCTGAGCACTTGTTTGCAGAGCGTTCACGAAGGGTTTCGTTCCAAAGGCAGAAATGCGATCCCTGCAGGTTTTCCTGCCCGTGCGGGACTTCACGTGCTTCGGCGGCTGGGTTTCCTCCTGCATGATGTCACCGGGGCCACTCGCTCCAGCTCCTTTCTCTCGCTCCAGGGTCTAGGGCCAGGGGTGGGCAAACTTTTTGACTCGAGGGCCACAATGGGTTCTTAAACTGGACCGGAGGCCGGAACAAAAGCATGGATGGAGTGTTTGTGTGAACTAATATAAATTCAAAGTAAACATCATTACATAAAAGGGTACGGTCTTTTTTTTTTTTTAGTTTTATTCATTTCAAACGGGCCGGATCCGGCCCGCGGGCCGTAGTTTGCCCACGGCTGCTCTAGGGCACTGCTTCCCAGACTTCTTTTGGCCACGCCCCCCCTAAGAATCTCTAAAATCCTGATCCCCCACCCGTGACATAGAATTCTTATTATTCAAACAGCAAGCTCCTGTTCACGTGGAGGAAGCCTAAAAGGCCATTCACTTGGTCTAAACAAGCTTCCAAAGAACATGGCATCCACGAAAGAGGAAAATAAAAGAAGGAAAGGACAGTGGAAGCCCTGAGGAAGACATCACTGAGGACTTGTTTAAAAAATAATACGAAGTGATAGGAAAAAATAGCAAATAAAGTTTCAAAACATCATAGAGAACTGAAACGCATAAATATGTCGCAGCATATATTTGCATATTGTCTCTGAGGCCCCTAGAACCATAAGGAATGCAGAAATTTCCCTGTGAATAACTCGCTCGAATTGCCCCCCTTAAAAGTCCAATTGCCCCCTGTGGGCGTGTGCCCCGCGCTGGGACCCACTGCTCTGGGGGAAGCCGATGTGCTGCAGAGTCTCTCCCAGGTGACAGCCGGCATTTGCATGTGCAAACCGCATGTTTTCCTAAACGCATCCGTGTTGTGGCGTCTGGGACGGAAACCAGTCACCGAATCTGTGCAGGGCCCTGGGGACGGCAAGGTGCCCGGGAAATTCCCATCGTAAACGGGGTCTGAGCAAGTTCTCCAGGGAGATTTGTTTTCCGGGTCAGAAACCTGGTGCTGCTTACCCCTCAGCAGCACTGACTCTGGAAGCTGCAGGGTTCAGGGCCCCCTGTCAGTGTCGCCCCGTCCGTTATGACACTTCATAACCCACCGCCGCTGCTGCAGCGTCCCCAGCGAGACCCGCCGTCAGGCAAACTCTCTCAAGTTTGCTCCGGTGCTAATTTGCAAAACCCGTTTTCTCTCTCACTCCGTGCATTTGAATAGAGTCAGACAAGGAAAACACTGTCCTCGCTTTCGCTTTTGATTGAGGCCAGATGAGCCACAGCCACACGCACGGTGGCTGTTGAAGAAGCGTCCCGGCACCTGCTGGCGTTTACGGTGCTGACTTCAGGGGCTTTGAAATGCGTCGAATGAGAACTTGCCCTTGGCTGGGCTCTGCTGCCAAGTTAATGGATAACCCGAGACTTTCTAGTTACCTCTTCGTGTCTTTACGTCGGGCTGCCACTTCCTGGGACTTGAATGGACGTTGTGCATGGAACCATTTATGAGTGAGAATAATGTAGGGCCTCAGTCTACCCTCCCTCCCCCCCTCCCACCCTCCTTCCCTTCCCTGGGATTATTTCTAATGCAAACATGCATGTGCATGTCTCATGCCTTGCAAAGTGCCGCTGCTAAAGGTATTTTCCTAGGACACGGCTGAATGGAGTTTCCCCTGTATGAGTGGTCGGTTACGATAGGAGATGACCTGCCTTCTGGGTTTACTAGTAGCTTCCAGAGGGTAAACTAGACGGTGCCAAGGCCCCTGGCATCTGGAGGGTCCTGGGCATTGAGGGCGAACACAAACGCAGGCGAGACACGAACTTGAACACGGTGGAGGGAGGCGCCTGCCGCTCCGTGCAGACCGCTCTCCCCAGAGTCTCTGTCTCCTTGGGTTTTTCTGGCTGTGAAGTGGAATGTGTGCGTCATTTATGAAAAATGCGGGAAATGTCCCCGCATTCTTGACTCAGAGAAGGAAAGGTGATACTTCCTCGGCGGGACG
>NW_005877552.1:6368-8639 GCF_000147115.1 Myotis lucifugus
GGGGTCAAAAAACCCCCTGTGCGGCTGGGGGAGGCCCCAGCCCTCATGTCTCCTCCGCCGTCCTTTCTCCCCGGGTGCCGGGCCCCTTCAGCAGGCGGGTGTCGCCCAACCCCCAGGACCCAGGAGGTCCCGTTTTGTTTCCTGGTCGGGGCACAGCCCAGGTTGTGGGTCCCTTTCCTTTTGCGGGGGGGGGGGGGGGGGGGTGCAGGAGGCAGCCCATCAATGATGTTTCTCTCTCATTGATGTTTCTACCCCTCTCCCTCTCTCTCTGAAAAAAAAAAAAAACAAAATCAATAAGAGAGAAGAGGATTGATGTGTCATCCCTCTAGTGCTGTTGATCTGAAATGAGCTGAGCTGTGCCGTGGACTGTGGTGCACTCGTGTGGCTCTGAGGCACGGGGCCCACGTGTCCGCCTGGGCCCAGCCTCGATCGCCATAGCTCTCCCGTTCTTCACCTCGTGCGTCTAAGAAGGCCTGCAGGTGGCTATGTGGGACCATGAAAACACAGTGCCGATCTCTCTCTCTATCTTCGTTCTCACATTGGCAAAGAACAGGCTGGTCATGAATTAGCATGTGCTGGAGACACGCTGGTTCCTCGCAGCAGCATATAAAAGTTATTTTTAAAGTTGTTTTAAATCTGTGAGTAAAAATAAATTGCTTTTGCTGCAAGAAACACCAAAAATGGAAAAGCTAACAGTTCAAAGATGATCATTTATCTGACGGGCATTGCTGATGGCGTAGCTGCTTTAAACACGAGAGGATTTATGGGACGTGCTCACAGCGGGTGGGAAGGTGGGCCCGCCTTCGGCTGGTCCTCCCCTGGGAGGTCCTGGAGCCACGCGGGGCTGGGCGGCGGGGCAGGGGGTCCGCTGGCAAACGGGGGACACCGCGGGCAGCGGCCGTCGCTCCTGACCTGTATGTAAGGCTCTGCAAGGCAAACATTTACTTTCTCTGAATGTTAACTTTACGGTTAGCTTTTTTTTTTTTTTAATGTTAAGAAGGGAAGAAAAAACATGGTTAGAAAGGAGGGATTAAGGATGTTAACTGTTGTGTGGCCTCTGGGTGATGTGTTTAAGCATTGAGCTCACCGTCAGAACACGTTAGAGTAGGTATTTGTGTGAACGTAATACGGTGACCTCATTTCTTTCAACAATGTCCTTTTACCTAAGAGAGAAGTTAAGACTTTTAAAAAAAATTCTAGTTTCTAGACAAAAGCCATACTGTACACAAAGCCTGACCACCCTGTGTAAACAGCGCAGTGGCTTGCTGCGGTAGCAAAGCTTTTTGTTGCTAACTTCTTATTTTTAAAGAATCACAGATTCGCAGGAAGTGGTGGGACAGGCTCAGGGCGCCCCGGTGTCCCCTCTTTCCAGGGTCACATGCTAGAGCGAAGGACTCAATACTTGGTTTGGCGTCCTATCCAGTGTTCACCTAGGATGAACGCTCACCGTGTTAGTCAGCGAGGGAGATGACAGGACAGATGTCGTAGCCTTCACAAGCATGTCAAACATGAGCCCGCCGGCTGCGAGTCTGACATGCTTGGAAGTTAATTTTTCTTCTAAATGAAATGTTTTTGTCCTTAACATTGGAGGGCCACGAAGGCAGGAGGAGGAAAAGGGAATGAGGGTGGAGGGAGAGACAGACACACAGACGGAGAGTAGAGAGGGGTTGGTTAGTTAGACAAACCAGTGCCCTCCTGTAGTCTGCAGATCCATGTGCGTGTGCTGCGTATATTCTGTTCAAGTCCCAGGTGGCCGGGGGTCTGCTTCCCCTCCCGTGTTCGGCTTCGTCTCCCTGGTCTGCTTTGCCGCCTTTGGTTGAAGGACAGCGGCCTTCGGCGCGGGTCTCCTGAAAAGCGGGCCTCGCCGCGTTTCTCGGTGTCGGTGCCGACGACACAGAAGGAGGCATTTGGGGAAGAATCCACGAAGTTGTGCGTTTTCCACTCGCACACTTTTCTGCGTGTTGGTTGTCTTGCAGCAAAAGCGTTCCATCCTGGGCTCGTGGTCACTGGGTGGAAATGGCAGAAACCTGCAGGGAGAGCCGAGGTTTTACTAGAAAATTCCGGTCTCAGAGGCCCCGCATCGATTCCTTCCTCTGGTCTCAAGGGCAGAACGACTTCTCAGCCTCCAAGTGGGACTCTGTTACTTCAGTTTACTCTACAATGATTACAGGTTGCTTTTGTTTTTTTGGTTTTTAAATATATTTTTATTGCTTTCAGAGAGGAAGGGAGAGAGAGAGAGAGAAACATCAATGATGAGAGAAAATCATGGAT